>NC_135668.1:14968247-15100550 GCF_964188315.1 Podarcis muralis
GGCCTGCGCTCAGGCCATTGGCCTGCGCTCAGGCCATTGGCCTGCGCTCAGGCCATTGGCCTGCGCTCAGGCCATTGGCCTGCGCTCAGGCCATTGGCCTGCGCTCAGGCCATTGGCCTGCGCTCAGGCCATTGGCCTGCGCTCAGGCCATTGGCCTGCGCTCAGGCCATTGGCCTGCGCTCAGGCCATTGGCCTGCGCTCAGGCCATTGGCCTGCGCTCAGGCCATTGGCCTGCGCTCAGGCCATTGGCCTGCGCTCAGGCCATTGGCCTGCGCTCAGGCCATTGGCCTGCGCTCAGGCCATTGGCCTGCGCTCAGGCCATTGGCCTGCGCTCAGGCCATTGGCCTGCGCTCAGGCCATTGGCCTGCGCTCAGGCCATTGGCCTGCGCTCAGGCCATTGGCCGCCCAATTTCTCTCTCTCTTTTCCCTCTGGATTTGACTTTTCTTCTTCTCTCCCCCCCCCCCACCTAATCTCAGGTTTTTTGTTTTCTTTATTTCCTTTACCACTCTTTCCTTCTTTCACACTCTTCCAGATTGTGCAACGTTTCCTCTTTCTGTCCAGCTCCTTTGGTCTCATGCTTTTACAGTGGTCAGCCAAAAGGAGGAGGAGGATTTCTATATGGTAAATGCTTCAAAGTGGGGACTTCATCTGTGGTATGTCACAAATGGGACAAGCACCCAATTGTTGCAGTGTGTTCTGCTGCTTCTGTTTAGAGTTCCAGCCAGCTCTTCCCTCCAAGTGCATTACACAAGCACGCACACACAGAGACACAGGGACGCCCCATTTCATAATGGTAATTTTATTCTTTATACTCCACACAACTCACTGGGTTAATAAAGAAAACAAAAAACCTGAGATTAGGTGGGGGGGGGGGGGGAGAGAAGAAGAAAAGTCAAATCCAGAGGGAAAAGAGAGAGAGAAATTGGGCGGCCAATGGCCTGAGCGCTCAGGCCATTGGCCGCCCAATTTCTCTCTCTCTTTTCCCTCTGGATTTGACTTTTCTTCTTCTCTCCCCCCCCCCCACCTAATCTCAGGTTTTTTGTTTTCTTTATTTCCTTTACCACTCTTTCCTTCTTTCACACTCTTCCAGATTGTGCAACGTTTCCTCTTTCTGTCCAGCTCCTTTGGTCTCATGCTTTTACAGTGGTCAGCCAAAAGGAGGAGGAGGATTTCTATATGGTAAATGCTTCAAAGTGGGGACTTCATCTGTGGTATGTCACAAATGGGACAAGCACCCAATTGTTGCAGTGTGTTCTGCTGCTTCTGTTTAGAGTTCCAGCCAGCTCTTCCCTCCAAGTGCATTACACAAGCACGCACACACAGAGACACAGGGACGCCCCATTTCATAATGGTAATTTTATTCTTTATACTCCACACAACTCACTGGGTTGCCCCGGCCGCTCTGGGCGGCATCCATGATGTGTAAAAACATAATAAAAAACTAGACGTTTTTTTAAAAAAAACCCTTCACTGTACAGGATTGCCTTCAGACGGCTTGGGAGTCGGAGAACTCCATACCCCCCAACATTTCTCCTTTGAAAATAGGGACACCCTAAGGAAAAGAGATTAACAGGAATCCTTCAAGTGGTTTGGCTATGCGTTGGTTAATGGGTTAATTGGTGAGCTATGAGGTGAAGGGGAGGGTCCGATGCCTTGTCAATCAAAAAATGCCTTGTCAACCAACCAGAGGCAGCTTTGCAAACCCAGCAGCCTTGTCAACCAACCAGAAGCCGTTTGTCAATGCCAGCAGCCTTGTCAACCAACCAGAGGCAGCTTTGCAAAGCCAGCAGCCTTGTCAACCAACCAGAAGCCGTTTGTCAATGCCAGCAGCCTTGTCAACCAATCAGAGGCAGCTTTTTCACTCCCAGCAGTAGGTATAAAACCAGCAGGCCTGGCCTGCGCTCAGGCCATTGGCCTGCGCTCAGGCCATTGGCCTGCGCTCAGGCCATTGGCCTGCGCTCAGGCCATTGGCCTGCGCTCAGGCCATTGGCCTGCGCTCAGGCCATTGGCCTGCGCTCAGGCCATTGGCCTGCGCTCAGGCCATTGGCCTGCGCTCAGGCCATTGGCCTGCGCTCAGGCCATTGGCCTGCGCTCAGGCCATTGGCCTGCGCTCAGGCCATTGGCCTGCGCTCAGGCCATTGGCCTGCGCTCAGGCCATTGGCCTGCGCTCAGGCCATTGGCCTGCGCTCAGGCCATTGGCCTGCGCTCAGGCCATTGGCCTGCGCTCAGGCCATTGGCCTGCGCTCAGGCCATTGGCCTGCGCTCAGGCCATTGGCCGCCCAATTTCTCTCTCTCTTTTCCCTCTGGATTTGACTTTTCTTCTTCTCTCCCCCCCCCCCACCTAATCTCAGGTTTTTTGTTTTCTTTATTTCCTTTACCACTCTTTCCTTCTTTCACACTCTTCCAGATTGTGCAACGTTTCCTCTTTCTGTCCAGCTCCTTTGGTCTCATGCTTTTACAGTGGTCAGCCAAAAGGAGGAGGAGGATTTCTATATGGTAAATGCTTCAAAGTGGGGACTTCATCTGTGGTATGTCACAAATGGGACAAGCACCCAATTGTTGCAGTGTGTTCTGCTGCTTCTGTTTAGAGTTCCAGCCAGCTCTTCCCTCCAAGTGCATTACACAAGCACGCACACACAGAGACACAGGGACGCCCCATTTCATAATGGTAATTTTATTCTTTATACTCCACACAACTCACTGGGTTAATAAAGAAAACAAAAAACCTGAGATTAGGTGGGGGGGGGGGAGAGAAGAAGAAAAGTCAAATCCAGAGGGAAAAGAGAGAGAGAAATTGGGCGGCCAATGGCCTGAGCGCTCAGGCCATTGGCCTGCGCTCAGGCCATTGGCCGCCCAATTTCTCTCTCTCTTTTCCCTCTGGATTTGACTTTTCTTCTTCTCTCCCCCCCCCCCACCTAATCTCAGGTTTTTTGTTTTCTTTATTTCCTTTACCACTCTTTCCTTCTTTCACACTCTTCCAGATTGTGCAACGTTTCCTCTTTCTGTCCAGCTCCTTTGGTCTCATGCTTTTACAGTGGTCAGCCAAAAGGAGGAGGAGGATTTCTATATGGTAAATGCTTCAAAGTGGGGACTTCATCTGTGGTATGTCACAAATGGGACAAGCACCCAATTGTTGCAGTGTGTTCTGCTGCTTCTGTTTAGAGTTCCAGCCAGCTCTTCCCTCCAAGTGCATTACACAAGCACGCACACACAGAGACACAGGGACGCCCCATTTCATAATGGTAATTTTATTCTTTATACTCCACACAACTCACTGGGTTGCCCCGGCCGCTCTGGGCGGCATCCATGATGTGTAAAAACATAATAAAAAACTAGACGTTTTTTTAAAAAAAACCCTTCACTGTACAGGATTGCCTTCAGACGGCTTGGGAGTCGGAGAACTCCATACCCCCCAACATTTCTCCTTTGAAAATAGGGACACCCTAAGGAAAAGAGATTAACAGGAATCCTTCAAGTGGTTTGGCTATGCGTTGGTTAATGGGTTAATTGGTGAGCTATGAGGTGAAGGGGAGGGTCCGATGCCTTGTCAATCAAAGAATGCCTTGTCAACCAACCAGAGGCAGCTTTGCAAACCCAGCAGCCTTGTCAACCAACCAGAAGCCGTTTGTCAATGCCAGCAGCCTTGTCAACCAACCAGAGGCAGCTTTGCAAAGCCAGCAGCCTTGTCAACCAACCAGAAGCCGTTTGTCAATGCCAGCAGCCTTGTCAACCAATCAGAGGCAGCTTTTTCACTCCCAGCAGTAGGTATAAAACCAGCAGGCCTGGCCTGCGCTCAGGCCATTGGCCTGCGCTCAGGCCATTGGCCTGCGCTCAGGCCATTGGCCTGCGCTCAGGCCATTGGCCTGCGCTCAGGCCATTGGCCTGCGCTCAGGCCATTGGCCTGCGCTCAGGCCATTGGCCTGCGCTCAGGCCATTGGCCTGCGCTCAGGCCATTGGCCTGCGCTCAGGCCATTGGCCTGCGCTCAGGCCATTGGCCTGCGCTCAGGCCATTGGCCTGCGCTCAGGCCATTGGCCTGCGCTCAGGCCATTGGCCTGCGCTCAGGCCATTGGCCTGCGCTCAGGCCATTGGCCTGCGCTCAGGCCATTGGCCTGCGCTCAGGCCATTGGCCGCCCAATTTCTCTCTCTCTTTTCCCTCTGGATTTGACTTTTCTTCTTCTCTCCCCCCCCCCCCACCTAATCTCAGGTTTTTTGTTTTCTTTATTTCCTTTACCACTCTTTCCTTCTTTCACACTCTTCCAGATTGTGCAACGTTTCCTCTTTCTGTCCAGCTCCTTTGGTCTCATGCTTTTACAGTGGTCAGCCAAAAGGAGGAGGAGGATTTCTATATGGTAAATGCTTCAAAGTGGGGACTTCATCTGTGGTATGTCACAAATGGGACAAGCACCCAATTGTTGCAGTGTGTTCTGCTGCTTCTGTTTAGAGTTCCAGCCAGCTCTTCCCTCCAAGTGCATTACACAAGCACGCACACACAGAGACACAGGGACGCCCCATTTCATAATGGTAATATTATTCTTTATACTCCACACAACTCACTGGGTTGCCCCGGCCGCTCTGGGCGGCATCCATGATGTGTAAAAACATAATAAAAAACTAGACGTTTTTTTTAAAAAAACCCTTCACTGTACAGGATTGCCTTCAGACGGCTTGGGAGTCGGAGAACTCCATACCCCCCAACATTTCTCCTTTGAAAATAGGGACACCCTAAGGAAAAGAGATTAACAGGAATCCTTCAAGTGGTTTGGCTATGCGTTGGTTAATGGGTTAATTGGTGAGCTATGAGGTGAAGGGGAGGGTCCGATGCCTTGTCAATCAAAGAATGCCTTGTCAACCAACCAGAGGCAGCTTTGCAAACCCAGCAGCCTTGTCAACCAACCAGAAGCCGTTTGTCAATGCCAGCAGCCTTGTCAACCAACCAGAGGCAGCTTTGCAAAGCCAGCAGCCTTGTCAACCAACCAGAAGCCGTTTGTCAATGCCAGCAGCCTTGTCAACCAATCAGAGGCAGCTTTTTCACTCCCAGCAGTAGGTATAAAACCAGCAGGCCTGGCCTGCGCTCACAGGCCATTGGCCTGCGCGCTCAGGCCATTGGCCTGCGCTCAGGCCATTGGCCGCCCAATTTCTCTCTCTCTTTTCCCTCTGGATTTGACTTTTTTTCTTCTCTCCCCCCCCCCCACCTAATCTCAGGTTTTTTGTTTTCTTTATTTCCTTTACCACTCTTTCCTTCTTTCACACTCTTCCAGATTGTGCAACGTTTCCTCTTTCTGTCCAGCTCCTTTGGTCTCATGCTTTTACAGTGGTCAGCCAAAAGGAGGAGGAGGATTTCTATATTGTAAATGCTTCAAAGTGGGGACTTCATCTGTGGTATGTCACAAATGGGACAAGCACCCAATTGTTGCAGTGTGTTCTGCTGCTTCTGTTTAGAGTTCCAGCCAGCTCTTCCCTCCAAGTGCATTACACAAGCACGCACACACAGAGACACAGGGACGCCCCATTTCATAATGGTAATTTTATTCTTTATACTCCACACAACTCACTGGGTTGCCCCGGCCGCTCTGGGCGGCATCCATGATGTGTAAAAACATAATAAAAAACTAGACGTTTTTTTAAAAAAAACCCTTCACTGTACAGGATTGCCTTCAGACGGCTTGGGAGTCGGAGAACTCCATACCCCCCAACATTTCTCCTTTGAAAATAGGGACACCCTAAGGAAAAGAGATTAACAGGAATCCTTCAAGTGGTTTGGCTATGCGTTGGTTAATGGGTTAATTGGTGAGCTATGAGGTGAAGGGGAGGGTCCGATGCCTTGTCAATCAAAGAATGCCTTGTCAACCAACCAGAGGCAGCTTTGCAAACCCAGCAGCCTTGTCAACCAACCAGAAGCCGTTTGTCAATGCCAGCAGCCTTGTCAACCAACCAGAGGCAGCTTTGCAAAGCCAGCAGCCTTGTCAACCAACCAGAAGCCGTTTGTCAATGCCAGCAGCCTTGTCAACCAATCAGAGGCAGCTTTTTCACTCCCAGCAGTAGGTATAAAACCAGCAGGCCATTGGCCTGCGCTCAGGCCATTGGCCTGCGCTCAGGCCATTGGCCGCCCAATTTCTCTCTCTCTTTTCCCTCTGGATTTGACTTTTCTTCTTCTCTCCCCCCCCCCACCTAATCTCAGGTTTTTTGTTTTCTTTATTTCCTTTACCACTCTTTCCTTCTTTCACACTCTTCCAGATTGTGCAACGTTTCCTCTTTCTGTCCAGCTCCTTTGGTCTCATGCTTTTACAGTGGTCAGCCAAAAGGAGGAGGAGGATTTCTATATGGTAAATGCTTCAAAGTGGGGACTTCATCTGTGGTATGTCACAAATGGGACAAGCACCCAATTGTTGCAGTGTGTTCTGCTGCTTCTGTTTAGAGTTCCAGCCAGCTCTTCCCTCCAAGTGCATTACACAAGCACGCACACACAGAGACACAGGGACGCCCCATTTCATAATGGTAATTTTATTCTTTATACTCCACACACCTCACTGGGTTAATAAAGAAAACAAAAAACCTGAGATTAGGTGGGGGGGGGGGGAGAGAAGAAGAAAAGTCAAATCCAGAGGGAAAAGAGAGAGAGAAATTGGGCGGCCAATGGCCTGAGCGCTCAGGCCATTGGCCTGCGCTCAGGCCATTGGCCGCCCAATTTCTCTCTCTCTTTTCCCTCTGGATTTGACTTTTCTTCTTCTCTCCCCCCCCCCCCACCTAATCTCAGGTTTTTTGTTTTCTTTATTTCCTTTACCACTCTTTCCTTCTTTCACACTCTTCCAGATTGTGCAACGTTTCCTCTTTCTGTCCAGCTCCTTTGGTCTCATGCTTTTACAGTGGTCAGCCAAAAGGAGGAGGAGGATTTCTATATGGTAAATGCTTCAAAGTGGGGACTTCATCTGTGGTATGTCACAAATGGGACAAGCACCCAATTGTTGCAGTGTGTTCTGCTGCTTCTGTTTAGAGTTCCAGCCAGCTCTTCCCTCCAAGTGCATTACACAAGCACGCTCACACAGAGACACAGGGACGCCCCATTTCATAATGGTAATTTTATTCTTTATACTCCACACAACTCACTGGGTTAATAAAGAAAACAAAAAACCTGAGATTAGGTGGGGGGGGGGGGGAGAGAAGAAGAAAAGTCAAATCCAGAGGGAAAAGAGAGAGAGAAATTGGGCGGCCAATGGCCTGAGCGCTCAGGCCATTGGCCTGCGCTCAGGCCATTGGCCGCCCAATTTCTCTCTCTCTTTTCCCTCTGGATTTGACTTTTCTTCTTCTCTCCCCCCCCCCCCACCTAATCTCAGGTTTTTTGTTTTCTTTATTTCCTTTACCACTCTTTCCTTCTTTCACACTCTTCCAGATTGTGCAACGTTTCCTCTTTCTGTCCAGCTCCTTTGGTCTCATGCTTTTACAGTGGTCAGCCAAAAGGAGGAGGAGGATTTCTATATGGTAAATGCTTCAAAGTGGGGACTTCATCTGTGGTATGTCACAAATGGGACAAGCACCCAATTGTTGCAGTGTGTTCTGCTGCTTCTGTTTAGAGTTCCAGCCAGCTCTTCCCTCCAAGTGCATTACACAAGCACGCACACACAGAGACACAGGGACGCCCCATTTCATAATGGTAATTTTATTCTTTATACTCCACACAACTCACTGGGTTGCCCCGGCCGCTCTGGGCGGCATCCATGATGTGTAAAAACATAATAAAAAACTAGACGTTTTTTTTAAAAAAACCCTTCACTGTACAGGATTGCCTTCAGACGGCTTGGGAGTCGGAGAACTCCATACCCCCCAACATTTCTCCTTTGAAAATAGGGACACCCTAAGGAAAAGAGATTAACAGGAATCCTTCAAGTGGTTTGGCTATGCGTTGGTTAATGGGTTAATTGGTGAGCTATGAGGTGAAGGGGAGGGTCCGATGCCTTGTCAATCAAAGAATGCCTTGTCAACCAACCAGAGGCAGCTTTGCAAACCCAGCAGCCTTGTCAACCAACCAGAAGCCGTTTGTCAATGCCAGCAGCCTTGTCAACCAACCAGAGGCAGCTTTGCAAAGCCAGCAGCCTTGTCAACCAACCAGAAGCCGTTTGTCAATGCCAGCAGCCTTGTCAACCAATCAGAGGCAGCTTTTTCACTCCCAGCAGTAGGTATAAAACCAGCAGGCCTGGCCTGCGCTCAGGCCATTGGCCTGCGCTCAGGCCATTGGCCTGCGCTCAGGCCATTGGCCTGCGCTCAGGCCATTGGCCTGCGCTCAGGCCATTGGCCTGCGCTCAGGCCATTGGCCTGCGCTCAGGCCATTGGCCTGCGCTCAGGCCATTGGCCTGCGCTCAGGCCATTGGCCTGCGCTCAGGCCATTGGCCTGCGCTCAGGCCATTGGCCTGCGCTCAGGCCATTGGCCTGCGCTCAGGCCATTGGCCTGCGCTCAGGCCATTGGCCTGCGCTCAGGCCATTGGCCTGCGCTCAGGCCATTGGCCTGCGCTCAGGCCATTGGCCTGCGCTCAGGCCATTGGCCTGCGCTCAGGCCATTGGCCGCCCAATTTCTCTCTCTCTTTTCCCTCTGGATTTGACTTTTCTTCTTCTCTCCCCCCCCCCACCTAATCTCAGGTTTTTTGTTTTCTTTATTTCCTTTACCACTCTTTCCTTCTTTCACACTCTTCCAGATTGTGCAACGTTTCCTCTTTCTGTCCAGCTCCTTTGGTCTCATGCTTTTACAGTGGTCAGCCAAAAGGAGGAGGAGGATTTCTATATGGTAAATGCTTCAAAGTGGGGACTTCATCTGTGGTATGTCACAAATGGGACAAGCACCCAATTGTTGCAGTGTGTTCTGCTGCTTCTGTTTAGAGTTCCAGCCAGCTCTTCCCTCCAAGTGCATTACACAAGCACGCACACACAGAGACACAGGGACGCCCCATTTCATAATGGTAATTTTATTCTTTATACTCCACACAACTCACTGGGTTAATAAAGAAAACAAAAAACCTGAGATTAGGTGGGGGGGGGGGGAGAGAAGAAGAAAAGTCAAATCCAGAGGGAAAAGAGAGAGAGAAATTGGGCGGCCAATGGCCTGAGCGCTCAGGCCATTGGCCTGCGCGCTCAGGCCATTGGCCTGCGCTCAGGCCATTGGCCGCCCAATTTCTCTCTCTCTTTTCCCTCTGGATTTGACTTTTCTTCTTCTCTCCCCCCCCCCACCTAATCTCAGGTTTTTTGTTTTCTTTATTTCCTTTACCACTCTTTCCTTCTTTCACACTCTTCCAGATTGTGCAACGTTTCCTCTTTCTGTCCAGCTCCTTTGGTCTCATGCTTTTACAGTGGTCAGCCAAAAGGAGGAGGAGGATTTCTATATGGTAAATGCTTCAAAGTGGGGACTTCATCTGTGGTATGTCACAAATGGGACAAGCACCCAATTGTTGCAGTGTGTTCTGCTGCTTCTGTTTAGAGTTCCAGCCAGCTCTTCCCTCCAAGTGCATTACACAAGCACGCACACACAGAGACACAGGGACGCCCCATTTCATAATGGTAATTTTATTCTTTATACTCCACACAACTGACTGGGTTGCCCCGGCCGCTCTGGGCGGCATCCATGATGTGTAAAAACATAATAAAAAACTAGACGTTTTTTTAAAAAAAACCCTTCACTGTACAGGATTGCCTTCAGACGGCTTGGGAGTCGGAGAACTCCATACCCCCCAACATTTCTCCTTTGAAAATAGGGACACCCTAAGGAAAAGAGATTAACAGGAATCCTTCAAGTGGTTTGGCTATGCGTTGGTTAATGGGTTAATTGGTGAGCTATGAGGTGAAGGGGAGGGTCCGATGCCTTGTCAATCAAAGAATGCCTTGTCAACCAACCAGAGGCAGCTTTGCAAACCCAGCAGCCTTGTCAACCAACCAGAAGCCGTTTGTCAATGCCAGCAGCCTTGTCAACCAACCAGAGGCAGCTTTGCAAAGCCAGCAGCCTTGTCAACCAACCAGAAGCCGTTTGTCAATGCCAGCAGCCTTGTCAACCAATCAGAGGCAGCTTTTTCACTCCCAGCAGTAGGTATAAAACCAGCAGGCCATTGGCCTGCGCTCAGGCCATTGGCCTGCGCTCAGGCCATTGGCCGCCCAATTTCTCTCTCTCTTTTCCCTCTGGATTTGACTTTTCTTCTTCTCTCCCCCCCCCCACCTAATCTCAGGTTTTTTGTTTTCTTTATTTCCTTTACCACTCTTTCCTTCTTTCACACTCTTCCAGATTGTGCAACGTTTCCTCTTTCTGTCCAGCTCCTTTGGTCTCATGCTTTTACAGTGGTCAGCCAAAAGGAGGAGGAGGATTTCTATATGGTAAATGCTTCAAAGTGGGGACTTCATCTGTGGTATGTCACAAATGGGACAAGCACCCAATTGTTGCAGTGTGTTCTGCTGCTTCTGTTTAGAGTTCCAGCCAGCTCTTCCCTCCAAGTGCATTACACAAGCACGCACACACAGAGACACAGGGACGCCCCATTTCATAATGGTAATTTTATTCTTTATACTCCACACAACTCACTGGGTTAATAAAGAAAACAAAAAACCTGAGATTAGGTGGGGGGGGGGGGAGAGAAGAAGAAAAGTCAAATCCAGAGGGAAAAGAGAGAGAGAAATTGGGCGGCCAATGGCCTGAGCGCTCAGGCCATTGGCCTGCGCGCTCAGGCCATTGGCCTGCGCTCAGGCCATTGGCCGCCCAATTTCTCTCTCTCTTTTCCCTCTGGATTTGACTTTTCTTCTTCTCTCCCCCCCCCCACCTAATCTCAGGTTTTTTGTTTTCTTTATTTCCTTTACCACTCTTTCTTTCTTTCACACTCTTCCAGATTGTGCAACGTTTCCTCTTTCTGTCCAGCTCCTTTGGTCTCATGCTTTTACAGTGGTCAGCCAAAAGGAGGAGGAGGATTTCTATATGGTAAATGCTTCAAAGTGGGGACTTCATCTGTGGTATGTCACAAATGGGACAAGCACCCAATTGTTGCAGTGTGTTCTGCTGCTTCTGTTTAGAGTTCCAGCCAGCTCTTCCCTCCAAGTGCATTACACAAGCACGCACACACAGAGACACAGGGACGCCCCATTTCATAATGGTAATTTTATTCTTTATACTCCACACAACTCACTGGGTTAATAAAGAAAACAAAAAACCTGAGATTAGGTGGGGGGGGGGGGAGAGAAGAAGAAAAGTCAAATCCAGAGGGAAAAGAGAGAGAGAAATTGGGCGGCCAATGGCCTGAGCGCTCAGGCCATTGGCCGCCCAATTTCTCTCTCTCTTTTCCCTCTGGATTTGACTTTTCTTCTTCTCTCCCCCCCCCCACCTAATCTCAGGTTTTTTGTTTTCTTTATTTCCTTTACCACTCTTTCCTTCTTTCACACTCTTCCAGATTGTGCAACGTTTCCTCTTTCTGTCCAGCTCCTTTGGTCTCATGCTTTTACAGTGGTCAGCCAAAAGGAGGAGGAGGATTTCTATATGGTAAATGCTTCAAAGTGGGGACTTCATCTGTGGTATGTCACAAATGGGACAAGCACCCAATTGTTGCAGTGTGTTCTGCTGCTTCTGTTTAGAGTTCCAGCCAGCTCTTCCCTCCAAGTGCATTACACAAGCACGCACACACAGAGACACAGGGACGCCCCATTTCATAATGGTAATTTTATTCTTTATACTCCACACAACTCACTGGGTTGCCCCGGCCGCTCTGGGCGGCATCCATGATGTGTAAAAACATAATAAAAAACTAGACGTTTTTTTAAAAAAAACCCTTCACTGTACAGGATTGCCTTCAGACGGCTTGGGAGTCGGAGAACTCCATACCCCCCAACATTTCTCCTTTGAAAATAGGGACACCCTAAGGAAAAGAGATTAACAGGAATCCTTCAAGTGGTTTGGCTATGCGTTGGTTAATGGGTTAATTGGTGAGCTATGAGGTGAAGGGGAGGGTCCGATGCCTTGTCAATCAAAGAATGCCTTGTCAACCAACCAGAGGCAGCTTTGCAAACCCAGCAGCCTTGTCAACCAACCAGAAGCCGTTTGTCAATGCCAGCAGCCTTGTCAACCAACCAGAGGCAGCTTTGCAAAGCCAGCAGCCTTGTCAACCAACCAGAAGCCGTTTGTCAATGCCAGCAGCCTTGTCAACCAATCAGAGGCAGCTTTTTCACTCCCAGCAGTAGGTATAAAACCAGCAGGCCATTGGCCTGCGCTCAGGCCATTGGCCTGCGCTCAGGCCATTGGCCGCCCAATTTCTCTCTCTCTTTTCCCTCTGGATTTGACTTTTCTTCTTCTCTCCCCCCCCCCACCTAATCTCAGGTTTTTTGTTTTCTTTATTTCCTTTACCACTCTTTCCTTCTTTCACACTCTTCCAGATTGTGCAACGTTTCCTCTTTCTGTCCAGCTCCTTTGGTCTCATGCTTTTACAGTGGTCAGCCAAAAGGAGGAGGAGGATTTCTATATGGTAAATGCTTCAAAGTGGGGACTTCATCTGTGGTATGTCACAAATGGGACAAGCACCCAATTGTTGCAGTGTGTTCTGCTGCTTCTGTTTAGAGTTCCAGCCAGCTCTTCCCTCCAAGTGCATTACACAAGCACGCACACACAGAGACACAGGGACGCCCCATTTCATAATGGTAATTTTATTCTTTATACTCCACACAACTCACTGGGTTAATAAAGAAAACAAAAAACCTGAGATTAGGTGGGGGGGGGGGAGAGAAGAAGAAAAGTCAAATCCAGAGGGAAAAGAGAGAGAGAAATTGGGCGGCCAATGGCCTGAGCGCTCAGGCCATTGGCCGCCCAATTTCTCTCTCTCTTTTCCCTCTGGATTTGACTTTTCTTCTTCTCTCCCCCCCCCCCACCTAATCTCAGGTTTTTTGTTTTCTTTATTTCCTTTACCACTCTTTCCTTCTTTCACACTCTTCCAGATTGTGCAACGTTTCCTCTTTCTGTCCAGCTCCTTTGGTCTCATGCTTTTACAGTGGTCAGCCAAAAGGAGGAGGAGGATTTCTATATGGTAAATGCTTCAAAGTGGGGACTTCATCTGTGGTATGTCACAAATGGGACAAGCACCCAATTGTTGCAGTGTGTTCTGCTGCTTCTGTTTAGAGTTCCAGCCAGCTCTTCCCTCCAAGTGCATTACACAAGCACGCACACACAGAGACACAGGGACGCCCCATTTCATAATGGTAATTTTATTCTTTATACTCCACACAACTCACTGGGTTGCCCCGGCCGCTCTGGGCGGCATCCATGATGTGTAAAAACATAATAAAAAACTAGACGTTTTTTTAAAAAAAACCCTTCACTGTACAGGATTGCCTTCAGACGGCTTGGGAGTCGGAGAACTCCATACCCCCCAACATTTCTCCTTTGAAAATAGGGACACCCTAAGGAAAAGAGATTAACAGGAATCCTTCAAGTGGTTTGGCTATGCGTTGGTTAATGGGTTAATTGGTGAGCTATGAGGTGAAGGGGAGGGTCCGATGCCTTGTCAATCAAAGAATGCCTTGTCAACCAACCAGAGGCAGCTTTGCAAACCCAGCAGCCTTGTCAACCAACCAGAAGCCGTTTGTCAATGCCAGCAGCCTTGTCAACCAACCAGAGGCAGCTTTGCAAAGCCAGCAGCCTTGTCAACCAACCAGAAGCCGTTTGTCAATGCCAGCAGCCTTGTCAACCAATCAGAGGCAGCTTTTTCACTCCCAGCAGTAGGTATAAAACCAGCAGGCCATTGGCCTGCGCTCAGGCCATTGGCCTGCGCTCAGGCCATTGGCCGCCCAATTTCTCTCTCTCTTTTCCCTCTGGATTTGACTTTTCTTCTTCTCTCCCCCCCCCCCACCTAATCTCAGGTTTTTTGTTTTCTTTATTTCCTTTACCACTCTTTCCTTCTTTCACACTCTTCCAGATTGTGCAACGTTTCCTCTTTCTGTCCAGCTCCTTTGGTCTCATGCTTTTACAGTGGTCAGCCAAAAGGAGGAGGAGGATTTCTATATGGTAAATGCTTCAAAGTGGGGACTTCATCTGTGGTATGTCACAAATGGGACAAGCACCCAATTGTTGCAGTGTGTTCTGCTGCTTCTGTTTAGAGTTCCAGCCAGCTCTTCCCTCCAAGTGCATTACACAAGCACGCACACACAGAGACACAGGGACGCCCCATTTCATAATGGTAATATTATTCTTTATACTCCACACAACTCACTGGGTTGCCCCGGCCGCTCTGGGCGGCATCCATGATGTGTAAAAACATAATAAAAAACTAGACGTTTTTTTTAAAAAAACCCTTCACTGTACAGGATTGCCTTCAGACGGCTTGGGAGTCGGAGAACTCCATACCCCCCAACATTTCTCCTTTGAAAATAGGGACACCCTAAGGAAAAGAGATTAACAGGAATCCTTCAAGTGGTTTGGCTATGCGTTGGTTAATGGGTTAATTGGTGAGCTATGAGGTGAAGGGGAGGGTCCGATGCCTTGTCAATCAAAGAATGCCTTGTCAACCAACCAGAGGCAGCTTTGCAAACCCAGCAGCCTTGTCAACCAACCAGAAGCCGTTTGTCAATGCCAGCAGCCTTGTCAACCAACCAGAGGCAGCTTTGCAAAGCCAGCAGCCTTGTCAACCAACCAGAAGCCGTTTGTCAATGCCAGCAGCCTTGTCAACCAATCAGAGGCAGCTTTTTCACTCCCAGCAGTAGGTATAAAACCAGCAGGCCTGGCCTGCGCGCACAGGCCATTGGCCTGCGCGCTCAGGCCATTGGCCTGCGCTCAGGCCATTGGCCGCCCAATTTCTCTCTCTCTTTTCCCTCTGGATTTGACTTTTCTTCTTCTCTCCCCCCCCCCCACCTAATCTCAGGTTTTTTGTTTTCTTTATTTCCTTTACCACTCTTTCCTTCTTTCACACTCTTCCAGATTGTGCAACGTTTCCTCTTTCTGTCCAGCTCCTTTGGTCTCATGCTTTTACAGTGGTCAGCCAAAAGGAGGAGGAGGATTTCTATATGGTAAATGCTTCAAAGTGGGGACTTCATCTGTGGTATGTCACAAATGGGACAAGCACCCAATTGTTGCAGTGTGTTCTGCTGCTTCTGTTTAGAGTTCCAGCCAGCTCTTCCCTCCAAGTGCATTACACAAGCACGCACACACAGAGACACAGGGACGCCCCATTTCATAATGGTAATTTTATTCTTTATACTCCACACAACTCACTGGGTTAATAAAGAAAACAAAAAACCTGAGATTAGGTGGGGGGGGGGGGAGAGAAGAAGAAAAGTCAAATCCAGAGGGAATAGAGAGAGAGAAATTGGGCGGCCAATGGCCTGAGCGCTCAGGCCATTGGCCTGCGCTCAGGCCATTGGCCGCCCAATTTCTCTCTCTCTTTTCCCTCTGGATTTGACTTTTCTTCTTCTCTCCCCCCCCCCCACTTAATCTCAGGTTTTTTGTTTTCTTTATTTCCTTTACCACTCTTTCCTTCTTTCACACTCTTCCAGATTGTGCAACGTTTCCTCTTTCTGTCCAGCTCCTTTGGTCTCATGCTTTTACAGTGGTCAGCCAAAAGGAGGAGGAGGATTTCTATATGGTAAATGCTTCAAAGTGGGGACTTCATCTGTGGTATGTCACAAATGGGACAAGCACCCAATTGTTGCAGTGTGTTCTGCTGCTTCTGTTTAGAGTTCCAGCCAGCTCTTCCCTCCAAGTGCATTACACAAGCACGCACACACAGAGACACAGGGACGCCCCATTTCATAATGGTAATTTTATTCTTTATACTCCACACAACTCACTGGGTTAATAAAGAAAACAAAAAACCTGAGATTAGGTGGGGGGGGGGGAGAGAAGAAGAAAAGTCAAATCCAGAGGGAAAAGAGAGAGAGAAATTGGGCGGCCAATGGCCTGAGCGCTCAGGCCATTGGCCTGCGCTCAGGCCATTGGCCGCCCAATTTCTCTCTCTCTTTTCCCTCTGGATTTGACTTTTCTTCTTCTCTCCCCCCCCCCCACCTAATCTCAGGTTTTTTGTTTTCTTTATTTCCTTTACCACTCTTTCCTTCTTTCACACTCTTCCAGATTGTGCAACGTTTCCTCTTTCTGTCCAGCTCCTTTGGTCTCATGCTTTTACAGTGGTCAGCCAAAAGGAGGAGGAGGATTTCTATATGGTAAATGCTTCAAAGTGGGGACTTCATCTGTGGTATGTCACAAATGGGACAAGCACCCAATTGTTGCAGTGTGTTCTGCTGCTTCTGTTTAGAGTTCCAGCCAGCTCTTCCCTCCAAGTGCATTACACAAGCACGCACACACAGAGACACAGGGACGCCCCATTTCATAATGGTAATTTTATTCTTTATACTCCACACAACTCACTGGGTTGCCCCGGCCGCTCTGGGCGGCATCCATGATGTGTAAAAACATAATAAAAAACTAGACGTTTTTTTAAAAAAAACCCTTCACTGTACAGGATTGCCTTCAGACGGCTTGGGAGTCGGAGAACTCCATACCCCCCAACATTTCTCCTTTGAAAATAGGGACACCCTAAGGAAAAGAGATTAACAGGAATCCTTCAAGTGGTTTGGCTATGCGTTGGTTAATGGGTTAATTGGTGAGCTATGAGGTGAAGGGGAGGGTCCGATGCCTTGTCAATCAAAGAATGCCTTGTCAACCAACCAGAGGCAGCTTTGCAAACCCAGCAGCCTTGTCAACCAACCAGAAGCCGTTTGTCAATGCCAGCAGCCTTGTCAACCAACCAGAGGCAGCTTTGCAAAGCCAGCAGCCTTGTCAACCAACCAGAAGCCGTTTGTCAATGCCAGCAGCCTTGTCAACCAATCAGAGGCAGCTTTTTCACTCCCAGCAGTAGGTATAAAACCAGCAGGCCTGGCCTGCGCTCAGGCCATTGGCCTGCGCTCAGGCCATTGGCCTGCGCTCAGGCCATTGGCCTGCGCTCAGGCCATTGGCCTGCGCTCAGGCCATTGGCCTGCGCTCAGGCCATTGGCCTGCGCTCAGGCCATTGGCCTGCGCTCAGGCCATTGGCCTGCGCTCAGGCCATTGGCCTGCGCTCAGGCCATTGGCCTGCGCTCAGGCCATTGGCCTGCGCTCAGGCCATTGGCCTGCGCTCAGGCCATTGGCCTGCGCTCAGGCCATTGGCCTGCGCTCAGGCCATTGGCCTGCGCTCAGGCCATTGGCCTGCGCTCAGGCCATTGGCCTGCGCTCAGGCCATTGGCCTGCGCTCAGGCCATTGGCCGCCCAATTTCTCTCTCTCTTTTCCCTCTGGATTTGACTTTTCTTCTTCTCTCCCCCCCCCCACCTAATCTCAGGTTTTTTGTTTTCTTTATTTCCTTTACCACTCTTTCCTTCTTTCACACTCTTCCAGATTGTGCAACGTTTCCTCTTTCTGTCCAGCTCCTTTGGTCTCATGCTTTTACAGTGGTCAGCCAAAAGGAGGAGGAGGATTTCTATATGGTAAATGCTTCAAAGTGGGGACTTCATCTGTGGTATGTCACAAATGGGACAAGCACCCAATTGTTGCAGTGTGTTCTGCTGCTTCTGTTTAGAGTTCCAGCCAGCTCTTCCCTCCAAGTGCATTACACAAGCACGCACACACAGAGACACAGGGACGCCCCATTTCATAATGGTAATTTTATTCTTTATACTCCACACAACTCACTGGGTTAATAAAGAAAACAAAAAACCTGAGATTAGGTGGGGGGGGGGGAGAGAAGAAGAAAAGTCAAATCCAGAGGGAAAAGAGAGAGAGAAATTGGGCGGCCAATGGCCTGAGCGCTCAGGCCATTGGCCTGCGCTCAGGCCATTGGCCGCCCAATTTCTCTCTCTCTTTTCCCTCTGGATTTGACTTTTCTTCTTCTCTCCCCCCCCCCACCTAATCTCAGGTTTTTTGTTTTCTTTATTTCCTTTACCACTCTTTCCTTCTTTCACACTCTTCCAGATTGTGCAACGTTTCCTCTTTCTGTCCAGCTCCTTTGGTCTCATGCTTTTACAGTGGTCAGCCAAAAGGAGGAGGAGGATTTCTATATGGTAAATGCTTCAAAGTGGGGACTTCATCTGTGGTATGTCACAAATGGGACAAGCACCCAATTGTTGCAGTGTGTTCTGCTGCTTCTGTTTAGAGTTCCAGCCAGCTCTTCCCTCCAAGTGCATTACACAAGCACGCACACACAGAGACACAGGGACGCCCCATTTCATAATGGTAATTTTATTCTTTATACTCCACACAACTCACTGGGTTGCCCCGGCCGCTCTGGGCGGCATCCATGATGTGTAAAAACATAATAAAAAACTAGACGTTTTTTTAAAAAAAACCCTTCACTGTACAGGATTGCCTTCAGACGGCTTGGGAGTCGGAGAACTCCATACCCCCCAACATTTCTCCTTTGAAAATAGGGACACCCTAAGGAAAAGAGATTAACAGGAATCCTTCAAGTGGTTTGGCTATGCGTTGGTTAATGGGTTAATTGGTGAGCTATGAGGTGAAGGGGAGGGTCCGATGCCTTGTCAATCAAAGAATGCCTTGTCAACCAACCAGAGGCAGCTTTGCAAACCCAGCAGCCTTGTCAACCAACCAGAAGCCGTTTGTCAATGCCAGCAGCCTTGTCAACCAACCAGAGGCAGCTTTGCAAAGCCAGCAGCCTTGTCAACCAACCAGAAGCCGTTTGTCAATGCCAGCAGCCTTGTCAACCAATCAGAGGCAGCTTTTTCACTCCCAGCAGTAGGTATAAAACCAGCAGGCCATTGGCCTGCGCTCAGGCCATTGGCCTGCGCTCAGGCCATTGGCCTGCGCTCAGGCCATTGGCCGCCCAATTTCTCTCTCTCTTTTCCCTCTGGATTTGACTTTTCTTCTTCTCTCCCCCCCCCCACCTAATCTCAGGTTTTTTGTTTTCTTTATTTCCTTTACCACTCTTTCCTTCTTTCACACTCTTCCAGATTGTGCAACGTTTCCTCTTTCTGTCCAGCTCCTTTGGTCTCATGCTTTTACAGTGGTCAGCCAAAAGGAGGAGGAGGATTTCTATATGGTAAATGCTTCAAAGTGGGGACTTCATCTGTGGTATGTCACAAATGGGACAAGCACCCAATTGTTGCAGTGTGTTCTGCTGCTTCTGTTTAGAGTTCCAGCCAGCTCTTCCCTCCAAGTGCATTACACAAGCACGCACACACAGAGACACAGGGACGCCCCATTTCATAATGGTAATTTTATTCTTTATACTCCACACAACTCACTGGGTTAATAAAGAAAACAAAAAACCTGAGATTAGGTGGGGGGGGGGGAGAGAAGAAGAAAAGTCAAATCCAGAGGGAAAAGAGAGAGAGAAATTGGGCGGCCAATGGCCTGAGCGCTCAGGCCATTGGCCTGCGCTCAGGCCATTGGCCGCCCAATTTCTCTCTCTCTTTTCCCTCTGGATTTGACTTTTCTTCTTCTCTCCCCCCCCCCACCTAATCTCAGGTTTTTTGTTTTCTTTATTTCCTTTACCACTCTTTCCTTCTTTCACACTCTTCCAGATTGTGCAACGTTTCCTCTTTCTGTCCAGCTCCTTTGGTCTCATGCTTTTACAGTGGTCAGCCAAAAGGAGGAGGAGGATTTCTATATGGTAAATGCTTCAAAGTGGGGACTTCATCTGTGGTATGTCACAAATGGGACAAGCACCCAATTGTTGCAGTGTGTTCTGCTGCTTCTGTTTAGAGTTCCAGCCAGCTCTTCCCTCCAAGTGCATTACACAAGCACGCACACACAGAGACACAGGGACGCCCCATTTCATAATGGTAATTTTATTCTTTATACTCCACACAACTCACTGGGTTGCCCCGGCCGCTCTGGGCGGCATCCATGATGTGTAAAAACATAATAAAAAACTAGACGTTTTTTTAAAAAAAACCCTTCACTGTACAGGATTGCCTTCAGACGGCTTGGGAGTCGGAGAACTCCATACCCCCCAACATTTCTCCTTTGAAAATAGGGACACCCTAAGGAAAAGAGATTAACAGGAATCCTTCAAGTGGTTTGGCTATGCGTTGGTTAATGGGTTAATTGGTGAGCTATGAGGTGAAGGGGAGGGTCCGATGCCTTGTCAATCAAAGAATGCCTTGTCAACCAACCAGAGGCAGCTTTGCAAACCCAGCAGCCTTGTCAACCAACCAGAAGCCGTTTGTCAATGCCAGCAGCCTTGTCAACCAACCAGAGGCAGCTTTGCAGAGCCAGCAGCCTTGTCAACCAACCAGAAGCCGTTTGTCAATGCCAGCAGCCTTGTCAACCAATCAGAGGCAGCTTTTTCACTCCCAGCAGTAGGTATAAAACCAGCAGGCCATTGGCCTGCGCTCAGGCCATTGGCCGCCCAATTTCTCTCTCTCTTTTCCCTCTGGATTTGACTTTTCTTCTTCTCTCCCCCCCCCCACCTAATCTCAGGTTTTTTGTTTTCTTTATTTCCTTTACCACTCTTTCCTTCTTTCACACTCTTCCAGATTGTGCAACGTTTCCTCTTTCTGTCCAGCTCCTTTGGTCTCATGCTTTTACAGTGGTCAGCCAAAAGGAGGAGGAGGATTTCTATATGGTAAATGCTTCAAAGTGGGGACTTCATCTGTGGTATGTCACAAATGGGACAAGCACCCAATTGTTGCAGTGTGTTCTGCTGCTTCTGTTTAGAGTTCCAGCCAGCTCTTCCCTCCAAGTGCATTACACAAGCACGCACACACAGAGACACAGGGACGCCCCATTTCATAATGGTAATTTTATTCTTTATACTCCACACAACTCACTGGGTTAATAAAGAAAACAAAAAACCTGAGATTAGGTGGGGGGGGGGGAGAGAGAAGAAGAAAAGTCAAATCCAGAGGGAAAAGAGAGAGAGAAATTGGGCGGCCAATGGCCTGAGCGCTCAGGCCATTGGCCTGCGCTCAGGCCATTGGCCGCCCAATTTCTCTCTCTCTTTTCCCTCTGGATTTGACTTTTCTTCTTCTCTCCCCCCCCCCACCTAATCTCAGGTTTTTTGTTTTCTTTATTTCCTTTACCACTCTTTCCTTCTTTCACACTCTTCCAGATTGTGCAACGTTTCCTCTTTCTGTCCAGCTCCTTTGGTCTCATGCTTTTACAGTGGTCAGCCAAAAGGAGGAGGAGGATTTCTATATGGTAAATGCTTCAAAGTGGGGACTTCATCTGTGGTATGTCACAAATGGGACAAGCACCCAATTGTTGCAGTGTGTTCTGCTGCTTCTGTTTAGAGTTCCAGCCAGCTCTTCCCTCCAAGTGCATTACACAAGCACGCACACACAGAGACACAGGGACGCCCCATTTCATAATGGTAATTTTATTCTTTATACTCCACACAACTCACTGGGTTGCCCCGGCCGCTCTGGGCGGCATCCATGATGTGTAAAAACATAATAAAAAACTAGACGTTTTTTTAAAAAAAACCCTTCACTGTACAGGATTGCCTTCAGACGGCTTGGGAGTCGGAGAACTCCATACCCCCCAACATTTCTCCTTTGAAAATAGGGACACCCTAAGGAAAAGAGATTAACAGGAATCCTTCAAGTGGTTTGGCTATGCGTTGGTTAATGGGTTAATTGGTGAGCTATGAGGTGAAGGGGAGGGTCCGATGCCTTGTCAATCAAAGAATGCCTTGTCAACCAACCAGAGGCAGCTTTGCAAACCCAGCAGCCTTGTCAACCAACCAGAAGCCGTTTGTCAATGCCAGCAGCCTTGTCAACCAACCAGAGGCAGCTTTGCAAAGCCAGCAGCCTTGTCAACCAACCAGAAGCCGTTTGTCAATGCCAGCAGCCTTGTCAACCAATCAGAGGCAGCTTTTTCACTCCCAGCAGTAGGTATAAAACCAGCAGGCCATTGGCCTGCGCTCAGGCCATTGGCCGCCCAATTTCTCTCTCTCTTTTCCCTCTGGATTTGACTTTTCTTCTTCTCTCCCCCCCCCCCACCTAATCTCAGGTTTTTTGTTTTCTTTATTTCCTTTACCACTCTTTCCTTCTTTCACACTCTTCCAGATTGTGCAACGTTTCCTCTTTCTGTCCAGCTCCTTTGGTCTCATGCTTTTACAGTGGTCAGCCAAAAGGAGGAGGAGGATTTCTATATGGTAAATGCTTCAAAGTGGGGACTTCATCTGTGGTATGTCACAAATGGGACAAGCACCCAATTGTTGCAGTGTGTTCTGCTGCTTCTGTTTAGAGTTCCAGCCAGCTCTTCCCTCCAAGTGCATTACACAAGCACGCACACACAGAGACACAGGGACGCCCCATTTCATAATGGTAATTTTATTCTTTATACTCCACACAACTCACTGGGTTAATAAAGAAAACAAAAAACCTGAGATTAGGTGGGGGGGGGGGGAGAGAAGAAGAAAAGTCAAATCCAGAGGGAAAAGAGAGAGAGAAATTGGGCGGCCAATGGCCTGAGCGCTCAGGCCATTGGCCTGCGCTCAGGCCATTGGCCGCCCAATTTCTCTCTCTCTTTTCCCTCTGGATTTGACTTTTCTTCTTCTCTCCCCCCCCCCACCTAATCTCAGGTTTTTTGTTTTCTTTATTTCCTTTACCACTCTTTCCTTCTTTCACACTCTTCCAGATTGTGCAACGTTTCCTCTTTCTGTCCAGCTCCTTTGGTCTCATGCTTTTACAGTGGTCAGCCAAAAGGAGGAGGAGGATTTCTATATGGTAAATGCTTCAAAGTGGGGACTTCATCTGTGGTATGTCACAAATGGGACAAGCACCCAATTGTTGCAGTGTGTTCTGCTGCTTCTGTTTAGAGTTCCAGCCAGCTCTTCCCTCCAAGTGCATTACACAAGCACGCACACACAGAGACACAGGGACGCCCCATTTCATAATGGTAATTTTATTCTTTATACTCCACACAACTCACTGGGTTGCCCCGGCCGCTCTGGGCGGCATCCATGATGTGTAAAAACATAATAAAAAACTAGACGTTTTTTTAAAAAAAACCCTTCACTGTACAGGATTGCCTTCAGACGGCTTGGGAGTCGGAGAACTCCATACCCCCCAACATTTCTCCTTTGAAAATAGGGACACCCTAAGGAAAAGAGATTAACAGGAATCCTTCAAGTGGTTTGGCTATGTGTTGGTTAATGGGTTAATTGGTGAGCTATGAGGTGAAGGGGAGGGTCCGATGCCTTGTCAATCAAAGAATGCCTTGTCAACCAACCAGAGGCAGCTTTGCAAACCCAGCAGCCTTGTCAACCAACCAGAAGCCGTTTGTCAATGCCAGCAGCCTTGTCAACCAACCAGAGGCAGCTTTGCAAAGCCAGCAGCCTTGTCAACCAACCAGAAGCCGTTTGTCAATGCCAGCAGCCTTGTCAACCAATCAGAGGCAGCTTTTTCACTCCCAGCAGTAGGTATAAAACCAGCAGGCCATTGGCCTGCGCTCAGGCCATTGGCCTGCGCTCAGGCCATTGGCCGCCCAATTTCTCTCTCTCTTTTCCCTCTGGATTTGACTTTTCTTCTTCTCTCCCCCCCCCCACCTAATCTCAGGTTTTTTGTTTTCTTTATTTCCTTTACCACTCTTTCCTTCTTTCACACTCTTCCAGATTGTGCAACGTTTCCTCTTTCTGTCCAGCTCCTTTGGTCTCATGCTTTTACAGTGGTCAGCCAAAAGGAGGAGGAGGATTTCTATATGGTAAATGCTTCAAAGTGGGGACTTCATCTGTGGTATGTCACAAATGGGACAAGCACCCAATTGTTGCAGTGTGTTCTGCTGCTTCTGTTTAGAGTTCCAGCCAGCTCTTCCCTCCAAGTGCATTACACAAGCACGCACACACAGAGACACAGGGACGCCCCATTTCATAATGGTAATTTTATTCTTTATACTCCACACAACTCACTGGGTTAATAAAGAAAACAAAAAACCTGAGATTAGGTGGGGGGGGGGGAGAGAAGAAGAAAAGTCAAATCCAGAGGGAAAAGAGAGAGAGAAATTGGGCGGCCAATGGCCTGAGCGCTCAGGCCATTGGCCTGCGCTCAGGCCATTGGCCGCCCAATTTCTCTCTCTCTTTTCCCTCTGGATTTGACTTTTCTTCTTCTCTCCCCCCCCCCACCTAATCTCAGGTTTTTTGTTTTCTTTATTTCCTTTACCACTCTTTCCTTCTTTCACACTCTTCCAGATTGTGCAACGTTTCCTCTTTCTGTCCAGCTCCTTTGGTCTCATGCTTTTACAGTGGTCAGCCAAAAGGAGGAGGAGGATTTCTATATGGTAAATGCTTCAAAGTGGGGACTTCATCTGTGGTATGTCACAAATGGGACAAGCACCCAATTGTTGCAGTGTGTTCTGCTGCTTCTGTTTAGAGTTCCAGCCAGCTCTTCCCTCCAAGTGCATTACACAAGCACGCACACACAGAGACACAGGGACGCCCCATTTCATAATGGTAATTTTATTCTTTATACTCCACACAACTCACTGGGTTGCCCCGGCCGCTCTGGGCGGCATCCATGATGTGTAAAAACATAATAAAAAACTAGACGTTTTTTTAAAAAAAACCCTTCACTGTACAGGATTGCCTTCAGACGGCTTGGGAGTCGGAGAACTCCATACCCCCCAACATTTCTCCTTTGAAAATAGGGACACCCTAAGGAAAAGAGATTAACAGGAATCCTTCAAGTGGTTTGGCTATGCGTTGGTTAATGGGTTAATTGGTGAGCTATGAGGTGAAGGGGAGGGTCCGATGCCTTGTCAATCAAAGAATGCCTTGTCAACCAACCAGAGGCAGCTTTGCAAACCCAGCAGCCTTGTCAACCAACCAGAAGCCGTTTGTCAATGCCAGCAGCCTTGTCAACCAACCAGAGGCAGCTTTGCAAAGCCAGCAGCCTTGTCAACCAACCAGAAGCCGTTTGTCAATGCCAGCAGCCTTGTCAACCAATCAGAGGCAGCTTTTTCACTCCCAGCAGTAGGTATAAAACCAGCAGGCCATTGGCCTGCGCTCAGGCCATTGGCCGCCCAATTTCTCTCTCTCTTTTCCCTCTGGATTTGACTTTTCTTCTTCTCTCCCCCCCCCCCCACCTAATCTCAGGTTTTTTGTTTTCTTTATTTCCTTTACCACTCTTTCCTTCTTTCACACTCTTCCAGATTGTGCAACGTTTCCTCTTTCTGTCCAGCTCCTTTGGTCTCATGCTTTTACAGTGGTCAGCCAAAAGGAGGAGGAGGATTTCTATATGGTAAATGCTTCAAAGTGGGGACTTCATCTGTGGTATGTCACAAATGGGACAAGCACCCAATTGTTGCAGTGTGTTCTGCTGCTTCTGTTTAGAGTTCCAGCCAGCTCTTCCCTCCAAGTGCATTACACAAGCACGCACACACAGAGACACAGGGACGCCCCATTTCATAATGGTAATTTTATTCTTTATACTCCACACAACTCACTGGGTTAATAAAGAAAACAAAAAACCTGAGATTAGGTGGGGGGGGGGAGAGAAGAAGAAAAGTCAAATCCAGAGGGAAAAGAGAGAGAGAAATTGGGCGGCCAATGGCCTGCGCGCTCAGGCCATTGGCCTGCGCTCAGGCCATTGGCCGCCCAATTTCTCTCTCTCTTTTCCCTCTGGATTTGACTTTTCTTCTTCTCTCCCCCCCCCACCTAATCTCAGGTTTTTTGTTTTCTTTATTTCCTTTACCACTCTTTCCTTCTTTCACACTCTTCCAGATTGTGCAACGTTTCCTCTTTCTGTCCAGCTCCTTTGGTCTCATGCTTTTACAGTGGTCAGCCAAAAGGAGGAGGAGGATTTCTATATGGTAAATACTTCAAAGTGGGGACTTCATCTGTGGTATGTCACAAATGGGACAGGCACCCAATTGTTGCAGTGTGTTCTGCTGCTTCTGTTTAGAGTTCCAGCCAGCTCTTCCCTCCAAGTGCATTACACAAGCACGCACACACAGAGACACAGGGACGCCCCATTTCATAATGGTAATTTTATTCTTTATACTCCACACAACTCACTGGGTTGCCCCGGCCGCTCTGGGCGGCATCCATGATGTGTAAAAACATAATAAAAAACTAGACGTTTTTTTTAAAAAAACCCTTCACTGTACAGGATTGCCTTCAGACGGCTTGGGAGTCGGAGAACTCCATACCCCCCAACATTTCTCCTTTGAAAATAGGGACACCCTAAGGAAAAGAGATTAACAGGAATCCTTCAAGTGGTTTGGCTATGCGTTGGTTAATGGGTTAATTGGTGAGCTATGAGGTGAAGGGGAGGGTCCGATGCCTTGTCAATCAAAGAATGCCTTGTCAACCAACCAGAGGCAGCTTTGCAAACCCAGCAGCCTTGTCAACCAACCAGAAGCCGTTTGTCAATGCCAGCAGCCTTGTCAACCAACCAGAGGCAGCTTTGCAAAGCCAGCAGCCTTGTCAACCAACCAGAAGCCGTTTGTCAATGCCAGCAGCCTTGTCAACCAATCAGAGGCAGCTTTTTCACTCCCAGCAGTAGGTATAAAACCAGCAGGCCTGGCCTGCGCTCAGCGCTCAGGCCATTGGCCTGCGCTCAGGCCATTGGCCTGCGCTCAGGCCATTGGCCTGCGCTCAGGCCATTGGCCGCCCAATTTCTCTCTCTCTTTTCCCTCTGGATTTGACTTTTCTTCTTCTCTCCCCCCCCCCACCTAATCTCAGGTTTTTTGTTTTCTTTATTTCCTTTACCACTCTTTCCTTCTTTCACACTCTTCCAGATTGTGCAACGTTTCCTCTTTCTGTCCAGCTCCTTTGGTCTCATGCTTTTACAGTGGTCAGCCAAAAGGAGGAGGAGGATTTCTATATGGTAAATGCTTCAAAGTGGGGACTTCATCTGTGGTATGTCACAAATGGGACAAGCACCCAATTGTTGCAGTGTGTTCTGCTGCTTCTGTTTAGAGTTCCAGCCAGCTCTTCCCTCCAAGTGC
Organism: Podarcis muralis; assembly: GCF_964188315.1. NCBI lineage: Eukaryota > Metazoa > Chordata > Lepidosauria > Squamata > Lacertidae > Podarcis > Podarcis muralis. The sequence continues at coordinate 14,995,120 of NC_135668.1, forward strand.
ATTACACAAGCACGCACACACAGAGACACAGGGACGCCCCATTTCATAATGGTAATTTTATTCTTTATACTCCACACAACTCACTGGGTTAATAAAGAAAACAAAAAACCTGAGATTAGGTGGGGGGGGGGGGAGAGAAGAAGAAAAGTCAAATCCAGAGGGAAAAGAGAGAGAGAAATTGGGCGGCCAATGGCCTGAGCGCTCAGGCCATTGGCCTGCGCTCAGGCCATTGGCCGCCCAATTTCTCTCTCTCTTTTCCCTCTGGATTTGACTTTTCTTCTTCTCTCCCCCCCCCCCCCACCTAATCTCAGGTTTTTTGTTTTCTTTATTTCCTTTACCACTCTTTCCTTCTTTCACACTCTTCCAGATTGTGCAACGTTTCCTCTTTCTGTCCAGCTCCTTTGGTCTCATGCTTTTACAGTGGTCAGCCAAAAGGAGGAGGAGGATTTCTATATGGTAAATGCTTCAAAGTGGGGACTTCATCTGTGGTATGTCACAAATGGGACAAGCACCCAATTGTTGCAGTGTGTTCTGCTGCTTCTGTTTAGAGTTCCAGCCAGCTCTTCCCTCCAAGTGCATTACACAAGCACGCACACACAGAGACACAGGGACGCCCCATTTCATAATGGTAATTTTATTCTTTATACTCCACACAACTCACTGGGTTGCCCCGGCCGCTCTGGGCGGCATCCATGATGTGTAAAAACATAATAAAAAACTAGACGTTTTTTTAAAAAAAACCCTTCACTGTACAGGATTGCCTTCAGACGGCTTGGGAGTCGGAGAACTCCATACCCCCCAACATTTCTCCTTTGAAAATAGGGACACCCTAAGGAAAAGAGATTAACAGGAATCCTTCAAGTGGTTTGGCTATGCGTTGGTTAATGGGTTAATTGGTGAGCTATGAGGTGAAGGGGAGGGTCCGATGCCTTGTCAATCAAAGAATGCCTTGTCAACCAACCAGAGGCAGCTTTGCAAACCCAGCAGCCTTGTCAACCAACCAGAAGCTGTTTGTCAATGCCAGCAGCCTTGTCAACCAACCAGAGGCAGCTTTGCAAAGCCAGCAGCCTTGTCAACCAACCAGAAGCCGTTTGTCAATGCCAGCAGCCTTGTCAACCAATCAGAGGCAGCTTTTTCACTCCCAGCAGTAGGTATAAAACCAGCAGGCCATTGGCCTGCGCTCAGGCCATTGGCCTGCGCTCAGGCCATTGGCCGCCCAATTTCTCTCTCTCTTTTCCCTCTGGATTTGACTTTTCTTCTTCTCTCCCCCCCCCCACCTAATCTCAGGTTTTTTGTTTTCTTTATTTCCTTTACCACTCTTTCCTTCTTTCACACTCTTCCAGATTGTGCAACGTTTCCTCTTTCTGTCCAGCTTCTTTGGTCTCATGCTTTTACAGTGGTCAGCCAAAAGGAGGAGGAGGATTTCTATATGGTAAATGCTTCAAAGTGGGGACTTCATCTGTGGTATGTCACAAATGGGACAAGCACCCAATTGTTGCAGTGTGTTCTGCTGCTTCTGTTTAGAGTTCCAGCCAGCTCTTCCCTCCAAGTGCATTACACAAGCACGCACACACAGAGACACAGGGACGCCCCATTTCATAATGGTAATTTTATTCTTTATACTCCACACAACTCACTGGGTTAATAAAGAAAACAAAAAACCTGAGATTAGGTGGGGGGGGGGGAGAGAAGAAGAAAAGTCAAATCCAGAGGGAAAAGAGAGAGAGAAATTGGGCGGCCAATGGCCTGAGCGCTCAGGCCATTTCATCTGCGCTCAGGCCATTGGCCGCCCAATTTCTCTCTCTCTTTTCCCTCTGGATTTGACTTTTCTTCTTCTCTCCCCCCCCCCCACCTAATCTCAGGTTTTTTGTTTTCTTTATTTCCTTTACCACTCTTTCCTTCTTTCACACTCTTCCAGATTGTGCAACGTTTCCTCTTTCTGTCCAGCTCCTTTGGTCTCATGCTTTTACAGTGGTCAGCCAAAAGGAGGAGGAGGATTTCTATATGGTAAATGCTTCAAAGTGGGGACTTCATCTGTGGTATGTCACAAATGGGACAAGCACCCAATTGTTGCAGTGTGTTCTGCTGCTTCTGTTTAGAGTTCCAGCCAGCTCTTCCCTCCAAGTGCATTACACAAGCACGCACACACAGAGACACAGGGACGCCCCATTTCATAATGGTAATTTTATTCTTTATACTCCACACAACTCACTGGGTTGCCCCGGCCGCTCTGGGCGGCATCCATGATGTGTAAAAACATAATAAAAAACTAGACTTTTTTTAAAAAAAACCCTTCACTGTACAGGATTGCCTTCAGACGGCTTGGGAGTCGGAGAACTCCATACCCCCCAACATTTCTCCTTTGAAAATAGGGACACCCTAAGGAAAAGAGATTAACAGGAATCCTTCAAGTGGTTTGGCTATGCGTTGGTTAATGGGTTAATTGGTGAGCTATGAGGTGAAGGGGAGGGTCCGATGCCTTGTCAATCAAAGAATGCCTTGTCAACCATCCAGAGGCAGCTTTGCAAACCCAGCAGCCTTGTCAACCAACCAGAAGCCGTTTGTCAATGCCAGCAGCCTTGTCAACCAACCAGAGGCAGCTTTGCAAAGCCAGCAGCCTTGTCAACCAACCAGAAGCCGTTTGTCAATGCCAGCAGCCTTGTCAACCAATCAGAGGCAGCTTTTTCACTCCCAGCAGTAGGTATAAAACCAGCAGGCCATTGGCCTGCGCTCAGGCCATTGGCCTGCGCTCAGGCCATTGGCCGCCCAATTTCTCTCTCTCTTTTCCCTCTGGATTTGACTTTTCTTCTTCTCTCCCCCCCCCCCACCTAATCTCAGGTTTTTTGTTTTCTTTATTTCCTTTACCACTCTTTCCTTCTTTCACACTCTTCCAGATTGTGCAACGTTTCCTCTTTCTGTCCAGCTCCTTTGGTCTCATGCTTTTACAGTGGTCAGCCAAAAGGAGGAGGAGGATTTCTATATGGTAAATGCTTCAAAGTGGGGACTTCATCTGTGGTATGTCACAAATGGGACAAGCACCCAATTGTTGCAGTGTGTTCTGCTGCTTCTGTTTAGAGTTCCAGCCAGCTCTTCCCTCCAAGTGCATTACACAAGCACGCACACACAGAGACACAGGGACGCCCCATTTCATAATGGTAATTTTATTCTTTATACTCCACACAACTCACTGGGTTAATAAAGAAAACAAAAAACCTGAGATTAGGTGGGGGGGGGGGGGAGAGAAGAAGAAAAGTCAAATCCAGAGGGAAAAGAGAGAGAGAAATTGGGCGGCCAATGGCCTGAGCGCTCAGGCCATTGGCCTGCGCTCAGGCCATTGGCCGCCCAATTTCTCTCTCTCTTTTCCCTCTGGATTTGACTTTTCTTCTTCTCTCCCCCCCCCCACCTAATCTCAGGTTTTTTGTTTTCTTTATTTCCTTTACCACTCTTTCCTTCTTTCACACTCTTCCAGATTGTGCAACGTTTCCTCTTTCTGTCCAGCTCCTTTGGTCTCATGCTTTTACAGTGGTCAGCCAAAAGGAGGAGGAGGATTTCTATATGGTAAATGCTTCAAAGTGGGGACTTCATCTGTGGTATGTCACAAATGGGACAAGCACCCAATTGTTGCAGTGTGTTCTGCTGCTTCTGTTTAGAGTTCCAGCCAGCTCTTCCCTCCAAGTGCATTACACAAGCACGCACACACAGAGACACAGGGACGCCCCATTTCATAATGGTAATTTTATTCTTTATACTCCACACAACTCACTGGGTTGCCCCGGCCGCTCTGGGCGGCATCCATGATGTGTAAAAACATAATAAAAAACTAGACGTTTTTTTAAAAAAAACCCTTCACTGTACAGGATTGCCTTCAGACGGCTTGGGAGTCGGAGAACTCCATACCCCCCAACATTTCTCCTTTGAAAATAGGGACACCCTAAGGAAAAGAGATTAACAGGAATCCTTCAAGTGGTTTGGCTATGCGTTGGTTAATGGGTTAATTGGTGAGCTATGAGGTGAAGGGGAGGGTCCGATGCCTTGTCAATCAAAGAATGCCTTGTCAACCAACCAGAGGCAGCTTTGCAAACCCAGCAGCCTTGTCAACCAACCAGAAGCCGTTTGTCAATGCCAGCAGCCTTGTCAACCAACCAGAGGCAGCTTTGCAAAGCCAGCAGCCTTGTCAACCAACCAGAAGCCGTTTGTCAATGCCAGCAGCCTTGTCAACCAATCAGAGGCAGCTTTTTCACTCCCAGCAGTAGGTATAAAACCAGCAGGCCTGGCCTGCGCTCAGGCCATTGGCCTGCGCTCAGGCCATTGGCCTGCGCTCAGGCCATTGGCCTGCGCTCAGGCCATTGGCCTGCGCTCAGGCCATTGGCCTGCGCTCAGGCCATTGGCCTGCGCTCAGGCCATTGGCCTGCGCTCAGGCCATTGGCCTGCGCTCAGGCCATTGGCCTGCGCTCAGGCCATTGGCCTGCGCTCAGGCCATTGGCCTGCGCTCAGGCCATTGGCCTGCGCTCAGGCCATTGGCCTGCGCTCAGGCCATTGGCCTGCGCTCAGGCCATTGGCCTGCGCTCAGGCCATTGGCCTGCGCTCAGGCCATTGGCCTGCGCTCAGGCCATTGGCCTGCGCTCAGGCCATTGGCCTGCGCTCAGGCCATTGGCCTGCGCTCAGGCCATTGGCCTGCGCTCAGGCCATTGGCCGCCCAATTTCTCTCTCTCTTTTCCCTCTGGATTTGACTTTTCTTCTTCTCTCCCCCCCCCCACCTAATCTCAGGTTTTTTGTTTTCTTTATTTCCTTTACCACTCTTTCCTTCTTTCACACTCTTCCAGATTGTGCAACGTTTCCTCTTTCTGTCCAGCTCCTTTGGTCTCATGCTTTTACAGTGGTCAGCCAAAAGGAGGAGGAGGATTTCTATATGGTAAATGCTTCAAAGTGGGGACTTCATCTGTGGTATGTCACAAATGGGACAAGCACCCAATTGTTGCAGTGTGTTCTGCTGCTTCTGTTTAGAGTTCCAGCCAGCTCTTCCCTCCAAGTGCATTACACAAGCACGCACACACAGAGACACAGGGACGCCCCATTTCATAATGGTAATTTTATTCTTTATACTCCACACAACTCACTGGGTTAATAAAGAAAACAAAAAACCTGAGATTAGGTGGGGGGGGGGGGAGAGAAGAAGAAAAGTCAAATCCAGAGGGAAAAGAGAGAGAGAAATTGGGCGGCCAATGGCCTGAGCGCTCAGGCCATTGGCCTGCGCTCAGGCCATTGGCCGCCCAATTTCTCTCTCTCTTTTCCCTCTGGATTTGACTTTTCTTCTTCTCTCCCCCCCCCCACCTAATCTCAGGTTTTTTGTTTTCTTTATTTCCTTTACCACTCTTTCCTTCTTTCACACTCTTCCAGATTGTGCAACGTTTCCTCTTTCTGTCCAGCTCCTTTGGTCTCATGCTTTTACAGTGGTCAGCCAAAAGGAGGAGGAGGATTTCTATATGGTAAATGCTTCAAAGTGGGGACTTCATCTGTGGTATGTCACAAATGGGACAAGCACCCAATTGTTGCAGTGTGTTCTGCTGCTTCTGTTTAGAGTTCCAGCCAGCTCTTCCCTCCAAGTGCATTACACAAGCACGCACACACAGAGACACAGGGACGCCCCATTTCATAATGGTAATTTTATTCTTTATACTCCACACAACTCACTGGGTTGCCCCGGCCGCTCTGGGCGGCATCCATGATGTGTAAAAACATAATAAAAAACTAGACGTTTTTTTTAAAAAAACCCTTCACTGTACAGGATTGCCTTCAGACGGCTTGGGAGTCGGAGAACTCCATACCCCCCAACATTTCTCCTTTGAAAATAGGGACACCCTAAGGAAAAGAGATTAACAGGAATCCTTCAAGTGGTTTGGCTATGTGTTGGTTAATGGGTTAATTGGTGAGCTATGAGGTGAAGGGGAGGGTCCGATGCCTTGTCAATCAAAGAATGCCTTGTCAACCAACCAGAGGCAGCTTTGCAAACCCAGCAGCCTTGTCAACCAACCAGAAGCCGTTTGTCAATGCCAGCAGCCTTGTCAACCAACCAGAGGCAGCTTTGCAAAGCCAGCAGCCTTGTCAACCAACCAGAAGCCGTTTGTCAATGCCAGCAGCCTTGTCAACCAATCAGAGGCAGCTTTTTCACTCCCAGCAGTAGGTATAAAACCAGCAGGCCATTGGCCTGCCCTCAGGCCATTGGCCTGCGCTCAGGCCATTGGCCGCCCAATTTCTCTCTCTCTTTTCCCTCTGGATTTGACTTTTCTTCTTCTCTCCCCCCCCCCACCTAATCTCAGGTTTTTTGTTTTCTTTATTTCCTTTACCACTCTTTCCTTCTTTCACACTCTTCCAGATTGTGCAACGTTTCCTCTTTCTGTCCAGCTCCTTTGGTCTCATGCTTTTACAGTGGTCAGCCAAAAGGAGGAGGAGGATTTCTATATGGTAAATGCTTCAAAGTGGGGACTTCATCTGTGGTATGTCACAAATGGGACAAGCACCCAATTGTTGCAGTGTGTTCTGCTGCTTCTGTTTAGAGTTCCAGCCAGCTCTTCCCTCCAAGTGCATTACACAAGCACGCACACACAGAGACACAGGGACGCCCCATTTCATAATGGTAATTTTATTCTTTATACTCCACACAACTCACTGGGTTGCCCCGGCCGCTCTGGGCGGCATCCATGATGTGTAAAAACATAATAAAAAACTAGACGTTTTTTTTAAAAAAACCCTTCACTGTACAGGATTGCCTTCAGACGGCTTGGGAGTCGGAGAACTCCATACCCCCCAACATTTCTCCTTTGAAAATAGGGACACCCTAAGGAAAAGAGATTAACAGGAATCCTTCAAGTGGTTTGGCTATGTGTTGGTTAATGGGTTAATTGGTGAGCTATGAGGTGAAGGGGAGGGTCCGATGCCTTGTCAATCAAAGAATGCCTTGTCAACCAACCAGAGGCAGCTTTGCAAACCCAGCAGCCTTGTCAACCAACCAGAAGCCGTTTGTCAATGCCAGCAGCCTTGTCAACCAACCAGAGGCAGCTTTGCAAAGCCAGCAGCCTTGTCAACCAACCAGAAGCCGTTTGTCAATGCCAGCAGCCTTGTCAACCAATCAGAGGCAGCTTTTTCACTCCCAGCAGTAGGTATAAAACCAGCAGGCCATTGGCCTGCGCTCAGGCCATTGGCCTGCGCTCAGGCCATTGGCCGCCCAATTTCTCTCTCTCTTTTCCCTCTGGATTTGACTTTTCTTCTTCTCTCCCCCCCCCCACCTAATCTCAGGTTTTTTGTTTTCTTTATTTCCTTTACCACTCTTTCCTTCTTTCACACTCTTCCAGATTGTGCAACGTTTCCTCTTTCTGTCCAGCTCCTTTGGTCTCATGCTTTTACAGTGGTCAGCCAAAAGGAGGAGGAGGATTTCTATATGGTAAATGCTTCAAAGTGGGGACTTCATCTGTGGTATGTCACAAATGGGACAAGCACCCAATTGTTGCAGTGTGTTCTGCTGCTTCTGTTTAGAGTTCCAGCCAGCTCTTCCCTCCAAGTGCATTACACAAGCACGCACACACAGAGACACAGGGACGCCCCATTTCATAATGGTAATTTTATTCTTTATACTCCACACAACTCACTGGGTTGCCCCGGCCGCTCTGGGCGGCATCCATGATGTGTAAAAACATAATAAAAAACTAGACGTTTTTTTAAAAAAAACCCTTCACTGTACAGGATTGCCTTCAGACGGCTTGGGAGTCGGAGAACTCCATACCCCCCAACATTTCTCCTTTGAAAATAGGGACACCCTAAGGAAAAGAGATTAACAGGAATCCTTCAAGTGGTTTGGCTATGTGTTGGTTAATGGGTTAATTGGTGAGCTATGAGGTGAAGGGGAGGGTCCGATGCCTTGTCAATCAAAGAATGCCTTGTCAACCAACCAGAGGCAGCTTTGCAAACCCAGCAGCCTTGTCAACCAACCAGAAGCCGTTTGTCAATGCCAGCAGCCTTGTCAACCAACCAGAGGCAGCTTTGCAAAGCCAGCAGCCTTGTCAACCAACCAGAAGCCGTTTGTCAATGCCAGCAGCCTTGTCAACCAATCAGAGGCAGCTTTTTCACTCCCAGCAGTAGGTATAAAACCAGCAGGCCATTGGCCTGCGCTCAGGCCATTGGCCTGCGCTCAGGCCATTGGCCGCCCAATTTCTCTCTCTCTTTTCCCTCTGGATTTGACTTTTCTTCTTCTCTCCCCCCCCCCACCTAATCTCAGGTTTTTTGTTTTCTTTATTTCCTTTACCACTCTTTCCTTCTTTCACACTCTTCCAGATTGTGCAACGTTTCCTCTTTCTGTCCAGCTCCTTTGGTCTCATGCTTTTACAGTGGTCAGCCAAAAGGAGGAGGAGGATTTCTATATGGTAAATGCTTCAAAGTGGGGACTTCATCTGTGGTATGTCACAAATGGGACAAGCACCCAATTGTTGCAGTGTGTTCTGCTGCTTCTGTTTAGAGTTCCAGCCAGCTCTTCCCTCCAAGTGCATTACACAAGCACGCACACACAGAGACACAGGGACGCCCCATTTCATAATGGTAATTTTATTCTTTATACTCCACACAACTCACTGGGTTGCCCCGGCCGCTCTGGGCGGCATCCATGATGTGTAAAAACATAATAAAAAACTAGACGTTTTTTTAAAAAAAACCCTTCACTGTACAGGATTGCCTTCAGACGGCTTGGGAGTCGGAGAACTCCATACCCCCCAACATTTCTCCTTTGAAAATAGGGACACCCTAAGGAAAAGAGATTAACAGGAATCCTTCAAGTGGTTTGGCTATGTGTTGGTTAATGGGTTAATTGGTGAGCTATGAGGTGAAGGGGAGGGTCCGATGCCTTGTCAATCAAAGAATGCCTTGTCAACCAACCAGAGGCAGCTTTGCAAACCCAGCAGCCTTGTCAACCAACCAGAAGCCGTTTGTCAATGCCAGCAGCCTTGTCAACCAACCAGAGGCAGCTTTGCAAAGCCAGCAGCCTTGTCAACCAACCAGAAGCCGTTTGTCAATGCCAGCAGCCTTGTCAACCAATCAGAGGCAGCTTTTTCACTCCCAGCAGTAGGTATAAAACCAGCAGGCCATTGGCCTGCGCTCAGGCCATTGGCCTGCGCTCAGGCCATTGGCCTGCGCTCAGGCCATTGGCCTGCGCTCAGGCCATTGGCCTGCGCTCAGGCCATTGGCCTGCGCTCAGGCCATTGGCCGCCCAATTTCTCTCTCTTTTCCCTCTGGATTTGACTTTTCTTCTTCTCTCCCCCCCCCCACCTAATCTCAGGTTTTTTGTTTTCTTTATTTCCTTTACCACTCTTTCCTTCTTTCACACTCTTCCAGATTGTGCAACGTTTCCTCTTTCTGTCCAGCTCCTTTGGTCTCATGCTTTTACAGTGGTCAGCCAAAAGGAGGAGGAGGATTTCTATATGGTAAATGCTTCAAAGTGGGGACTTCATCTGTGGTATGTCACAAATGGGACAAGCACCCAATTGTTGCAGTGTGTTCTGCTGCTTCTGTTTAGAGTTCCAGCCAGCTCTTCCCTCCAAGTGCATTACACAAGCACGCACACACAGAGACACAGGGACGCCCCATTTCATAATGGTAATTTTATTCTTTATACTCCACACAACTCACTGGGTTAATAAAGAAAACAAAAAACCTGAGATTAGGTGGGGGGGGAGGGAGAGAAGAAGAAAAGTCAAATCCAGAGGGAAAAGAGAGAGAGAAATTGGGCGGCCAATGGCCTGCGCTCAGGCCATTGGCCTGCGCTCAGGCCATTGGCCTGCGCTCAGGCCATTGGCCTGCGCTCAGGCCATTGGCCATTGGCCGCCCAATTTCTCTCTCTCTTTTCCCTCTGGATTTGACTTTTCTTCTTCTCTCCCCCCCCCACCTAATCTCAGGTTTTTTGTTTTCTTTATTTCCTTTACCACTCTTTCCTTCTTTCACACTCTTCCAGATTGTGCAACGTTTCCTCTTTCTGTCCAGCTCCTTTGGTCTCATGCTTTTACAGTGGTCAGCCAAAAGGAGGAGGAGGATTTCTATATGGTAAATGCTTCAAAGTGGGGACTTCATCTGTGGTATGTCACAAATGGGACAAGCACCCAATTGTTGCAGTGTGTTCTGCTGCTTCTGTTTAGAGTTCCAGCCAGCTCTTCCCTCCAAGTGCATTACACAAGCACGCACACACAGAGACACAGGGACGCCCCATTTCATAATGGTAATTTTATTCTTTATACTCCACACAACTCACTGGGTTAATAAAGAAAACAAAAAACCTGAGATTAGGTGGGGGGGGGGAGAGAAGAAGAAAAGTCAAATCCAGAGGGAAAAGAGAGAGAGAAATTGGGCGGCCAATGGCCTGAGCGCTCAGGCCATTGGCCTGCGCTCAGGCCATTGGCCGCCCAATTTCTCTCTCTCTTTTCCCTCTGGATTTGACTTTTCTTCTTCTCTCCCCCCCCCCACCTAATCTCAGGTTTTTTGTTTTCTTTATTTCCTTTACCACTCTTTCCTTCTTTCACACTCTTCCAGATTGTGCAACGTTTCCTCTTTCTGTCCAGCTCCTTTGGTCTCATGCTTTTACAGTGGTCAGCCAAAAGGAGGAGGAGGATTTCTATATGGTAAATGCTTCAAAGTGGGGACTTCATCTGTGGTATGTCACAAATGGGACAAGCACCCAATTGTTGCAGTGTGTTCTGCTGCTTCTGTTTAGAGTTCCAGCCAGCTCTTCCCTCCAAGTGCATTACACAAGCACGCACACACAGAGACACAGGGACGCCCCATTTCATAATGGTAATTTTATTCTTTATACTCCACACAACTCACTGGGTTAATAAAGAAAACAAAAAACCTGAGATTAGGTGGGGGGGGGGAGAGAAGAAGAAAAGTCAAATCCAGAGGGAAAAGAGAGAGAGAAATTGGGCGGCCAATGGCCTGAGCGCTCAGGCCATTGGCCTGCGCTCAGGCCATTGGCCGCCCAATTTCTCTCTCTCTTTTCCCTCTGGATTTGACTTTTCTTCTTCTCTCCCCCCCCCCCCACCTAATCTCAGGTTTTTTGTTTTCTTTATTTCCTTTACCACTCTTTCCTTCTTTCACACTCTTCCAGATTGTGCAACGTTTCCTCTTTCTGTCCAGCTCCTTTGGTCTCATGCTTTTACAGTGGTCAGCCAAAAGGAGGAGGAGGATTTCTATATGGTAAATGCTTCAAAGTGGGGACTTCATCTGTGGTATGTCACAAATGGGACAAGCACCCAATTGTTGCAGTGTGTTCTGCTGCTTCTGTTTAGAGTTCCAGCCAGCTCTTCCCTCCAAGTGCATTACACAAGCACGCACACACAGAGACACAGGGACGCCCCATTTCATAATGGTAATTTTATTCTTTATACTCCACACAACTCACTGGGTTGCCCCGGCCGCTCTGGGCGGCATCCATGATGTGTAAAAACATAATAAAAAACTAGACGTTTTTTTTAAAAAAACCCTTCACTGTACAGGATTGCCTTCAGACGGCTTGGGAGTCGGAGAACTCCATACCCCCCAACATTTCTCCTTTGAAAATAGGGACACCCTAAGGAAAAGAGATTAACAGGAATCCTTCAAGTGGTTTGGCTATGCGTTGGTTAATGGGTTAATTGGTGAGCTATGAGGTGAAGGGGAGGGTCCGATGCCTTGTCAATCAAAGAATGCCTTGTCAACCAACCAGAGGCAGCTTTGCAAACCCAGCAGCCTTGTCAACCAACCAGAAGCCGTTTGTCAATGCCAGCAGCCTTGTCAACCAACCAGAGGCAGCTTTGCAAACCCAGCAGCCTTGTTAACCAACCAGAAGCCGTTTGTCAATGCCAGCAGCCTTGTCAACCAATCAGAGGCAGCTTTTTCACTCCCAGCAGTAGGTATAAAACCAGCAGGCCATTGGCCTGCGCTCAGGCCATTGGCCGCCCAATTTCTCTCTCTTTGCAAACCCAGCAGCCTTGTCAACTAACCAGAAGCCGTTTGTCAATGCCAGCAGCCTGGTCAACCAACCAGAGGCAGCTTTGCAAACCCAGCAGCCTTGTCAACCAACCAGAAGCCGTTTGTCAATGCCAGCAGCCTTGTCAACCAATCAGAGGCAGCTTTTTCACTCCCAGCAGTAGGTATAAAACCAGCAGGCCATTGGCCTGCGCTCAGCCTTGTTAACCAACCAGAAGCCGTTTGTCAATGCCAGCAGCCTTGTCAACCAATCATTGGCCGCCCAATTTCTCTCTCTCTTTTCCCTCTGGATTTGACTTTTCTTCTTCTCTCCCCCCCCCCCCACCTAATCTCAGGTTTTTTGTTTTCTTTATTTCCTTTACCACTCTTTCCTTCTTTCACACTCTTCCAGATTGTGCAACGTTTCCTCTTTCTGTCCAGCTCCTTTGGTCTCATGCTTTTACAGTGGTCAGCCAAAAGGAGGAGGAGGATTTCTATATGGTAAATGCTTCAAAGTGGGGACTTCATCTGTGGTATGTCACAAATGGGACAAGCACCCAATTGTTGCAGTGTGTTCTGCTGCTTCTGTTTAGAGTTCCAGCCAGCTCTTCCCTCCAAGTGCATTACACAAGCACGCACACACAGAGACACAGGGACGCCCCATTTCATAATGGTAATTTTATTCTTTATACTCCACACAACTGACTGGGTTGCCCCGGCCGCTCTGGGCGGCATCCATCATGTGTAAAAACATAATAAAAAACTAGACGTTTGTTTTAAAAAAACCCTTCACTGTACAGGATTGCCTTCAGACGGCTTGGGAGTCGGAGAACTCCATACCCCCCAACATTTCTCCTTTGAAAATAGGGACACCCTAAGGAAAAGAGATTAACAGGAATCCTTCAAGTGGTTTGGCTATGCGTTGGTTAATGGGTTAATTGGTGAGCTATGAGGTGAAGGGGAGGGTCCGATGCCTTGTCAATCAAAGAATGCCTTGTCAACCAACCAGAGGCAGCTTTGCAAACCCAGCAGCCTTGTCAACCAACCAGAAGCCGTTTGTCAATGCCAGCAGCCTGGTCAACCAACCAGAGGCAGCTTTGCAAACCCAGCAGCCTTGTCAACCAACCAGAAGCCGTTTGTCAATGCCAGCAGCCTTGTCAACCAATCAGAGGCAGCTTTTTCACTCCCAGCAGTAGGTATAAAACCAGCAGGCCATTGGCCTGCGCTCAGGCCATTGGCCTGCGCTCAGCCTTGTTAACCAACCAGAATCCGTTTGTCAATGCCAGCAGCCTTGTCAACCAATCATTGGCCGCCCAATTTCTCTCTCTCTTTTCCCTCTGGATTTGACTTTTCTTCTTCTCTCCCCCCCCCCCACCTAATCTCAGGTTTTTTGTTTTCTTTATTTCCTTTACCACTCTTTCCTTCTTTCACACTCTTCCAGATTGTGCAACGTTTCCTCTTTCTGTCCAGCTCCTTTGGTCTCATGCTTTTACAGTGGTCAGCCAAAAGGAGGAGGAGGATTTCTATATGGTAAATGCTTCAAAGTGGGGACTTCATCTGTGGTATGTCACAAATGGGACAAGCACCCAATTGTTGCAGTGTGTTCTGCTGCTTCTGTTTAGAGTTCCAGCCAGCTCTTCCCTCCAAGTGCATTACACAAGCACGCACACACAGAGACACAGGGACGCCCCATTTCATAATGGTAATTTTATTCTTTATACTCCACACAACTGACTGGGTTGCCCCGGCCGCTCTGGGCGGCATCCATCATGTGTAAAAACATAATAAAAAACTAGACGTTTTTTTAAAAAAAACCCTTCACTGTACAGGATTGCCTTCAGACGGCTTGGGAGTCGGAGAACTCCTCCATACCCCCCAACATTTCTCCTTTGAAAATAGGGACACCCTAAGGAAAAGAGATTAACAGGAATCCTTCAAGTGGTTTGGCTATGCGTTGGTTAATGGGTTAATTGGTGAGCTATGAGGTGAAGGGGAGGGTCCGATGCCTTGTCAATCAAAGAATGCCTTGTCAACCAACCAGAGGCAGCTTTGCAAACCCAGCAGCCTTGTCAACCAACCAGAAGCCGTTTGTCAATGCCAGCAGCCTTGTCAACCAACCAGAGGCAGCTTTGCAAACCCAGCAGCCTTGTTAACCAACCAGAAGCCGTTTGTCAATGCCAGCAGCCTTGTCAACCAATCAGAGGCAGCTTTTTCACTCCCAGCAGTAGGTATAAAACCAGCAGGCCATTGGCCTGCGCTCAGGCCATTGGCCTGCGCTCAGGCCATTGGCCGCCCAATTTCTCTCTCTCTTTTCCCTCTGGATTTGACTTTTCTTCTTCTCTCCCCCCCCCCACCTAATCTCAGGTTTTTTGTTTTCTTTATTTCCTTTACCACTCTTTCCTTCTTTCACACTCTTCCAGATTGTGCAACGTTTCCTCTTTCTGTCCAGCTCCTTTGGTCTCATGCTTTTACAGTGGTCAGCCAAAAGGAGGAGGAGGATTTCTATATGGTAAATGCTTCAAAGTGGGGACTTCATCTGTGGTATGTCACAAATGGGACAAGCACCCAATTGTTGCAGTGTGTTCTGCTGCTTCTGTTTAGAGTTCCAGCCAGCTCTTCCCTCCAAGTGCATTACACAAGCACGCACACACAGAGACACAGGGACGCCCCATTTCATAATGGTAATTTTATTCTTTATACTCCACACAACTGACTGGGTTGCCCCGGCCGCTCTGGGCGGCATCCATCATGTGTAAAAACATAATAAAAAACTAGACGTTTTTTTAAAAAAAACCCTTCACTGTACAGGATTGCCTTCAGACGGCTTGGGAGTCGGAGAACTCCATACCCCCCAACATTTCTCCTTTGAAAATAGGGACACCCTAAGGAAAAGAGATTAACAGGAATCCTTCAAGTGGTTTGGCTATGCGTTGGTTAATGGGTTAATTGGTGAGCTATGAGGTGAAGGGGAGGGTCCGATGCCTTGTCAATCAAAGAATGCCTTGTCAACCAACCAGAGGCAGCTTTGCAAACCCAGCAGCCTTGTCAACCAACCAGAAGCCGTTTGTCAATGCCAGCAGCCTTGTCAACCAACCAGAGGCAGCTTTGCAAACCCAGCAGCCTTGTTAACCAACCAGAAGCCGTTTGTCAATGCCAGCAGCCTTGTCAACCAATCAGAGGCAGCTTTTTCACTCCCAGCAGTAGGTATAAAACCAGCAGGCCATTGGCCTGCGCTCAGGCCATTGGCCTGCGCTCAGGCCATTGGCCGCCCAATTTCTCTCTCTCTTTTCCCTCTGGATTTGACTTTTCTTCTTCTCTCCCCCCCCCCCACCTAATCTCAGGTTTTTTGTTTTCTTTATTTCCTTTACCACTCTTTCCTTCTTTCACACTCTTCCAGATTGTGCAACGTTTCCTCTTTCTGTCCAGCTCCTTTGGTCTCATGCTTTTACAGTGGTCAGCCAAAAGGAGGAGGAGGATTTCTATATGGTAAATGCTTCAAAGTGGGGACTTCATCTGTGGTATGTCACAAATGGGACAAGCACCCAATTGTTGCAGTGTGTTCTGCTGCTTCTGTTTAGAGTTCCAGCCAGCTCTTCCCTCCAAGTGCATTACACAAGCACGCACACACAGAGACACAGGGACGCCCCATTTCATAATGGTAATTTTATTCTTTATACTCCACACAACTCACTGGGTTAATAAAGAAAACAAAAAACCTGAGATTAGGTGGGGGGGGGAGAGAGAAGAAGAAAAGTCAAATCCAGAGGGAAAAGAGAGAGAGAAATTGGGCGGCCAATGGCCTGAGCGCTCAGGCCATTGGCCGCCCAATTTCTCTCTCTCTTTTCCCTCTGGATTTGACTTTTCTTCTTCTCTCCCCCCCCCCCACCTAATCTCAGGTTTTTTGTTTTCTTTATTTCCTTTACCACTCTTTCCTTCTTTCACACTCTTCCAGATTGTGCAACGTTTCCTCTTTCTGTCCAGCTCCTTTGGTCTCATGCTTTTACAGTGGTCAGCCAAAAGGAGGAGGAGGATTTCTATATGGTAAATGCTTCAAAGTGGGGACTTCATCTGTGGTATGTCACAAATGGGACAAGCACCCAATTGTTGCAGTGTGTTCTGCTGCTTCTGTTTAGAGTTCCAGCCAGCTCTTCCCTCCAAGTGCATTACACAAGCACGCACACACAGAGACACAGGGACGCCCCATTTCATAATGGTAATTTTATTCTTTATACTCCACACAACTGACTGGGTTGCCCCGGCCGCTCTGGGCGGCATCCATCATGTGTAAAAACATAATAAAAAACTAGATTTTTTTTAAAAAAAACCCTTCACTGTACAGGATTGCCTTCAGACGGCTTGGGAGTCGGAGAACTCCATACCCCCCAACATTTCTCCTTTGAAAATAGGGACACCCTAAGGAAAAGAGATTAACAGGAATCCTTCAAGTGGTTTGGCTATGCGTTGGTTAATGGGTTAATTGGTGAGCTATGAGGTGAAGGGGAGGGTCCGATGCCTTGTCAATCAAAGAATGCCTTGTCAACCAACCAGAGGCAGCTTTGCAAACCCAGCAGCCTTGTCAACCAACCAGAAGCCGTTAGTCAATGCCAGCAGCCTTGTCAACCAACCAGAGGCAGCTTTGCAAACCCAGCAGCCTTGTTAACCAACCAGAAGCCGTTTGTCAATGCCAGCAGCCTTGTCAACCAATCAGAGGCAGCTTTTTCACTCCCAGCAGTAGGTATAAAACCAGCAGGCCTGGCCTGCGCTCAGGCCATTGGCCTGCGCTCAGGCCATTGGCCTGCGCTCAGGCCATTGGCCTGCGCTCAGGCCATTGGCCTGCGCTCAGGCCATTGGCCTGCGCTCAGGCCATTGGCCTGCGCTCAGGCCATTGGCCTGCGCTCAGGCCATTGGCCTGCGCTCAGGCCATTGGCCTGCGCTCAGGCCATTGGCCTGCGCTCAGGCCATTGGCCTGCGCTCAGGCCATTGGCCTGCGCTCAGGCCATTGGCCTGCGCTCAGGCCATTGGCCTGCGCTCAGGCCATTGGCCTGCGCTCAGGCCATTGGCCTGCGCTCAGGCCATTGGCCTGCGCTCAGGCCATTGGCCTGCGCTCAGGCCATTGGCCTGCGCTCAGGCCATTGGCCGCCCAATTTCTCTCTCTCTTTTCCCTCTGGATTTGACTTTTCTTCTTCTCTCCCCCCCCCACCTAATCTCAGGTTTTTTGTTTTCTTTATTTCCTTTACCACTCTTTCCTTCTTTCACACTCTTCCAGATTGTGCAACGTTTCCTCTTTCTGTCCAGCTCCTTTGGTCTCATGCTTTTACAGTGGTCAGCCAAAAGGAGGAGGAGGATTTCTATATGGTAAATGCTTCAAAGTGGGGACTTCATCTGTGGTATGTCACAAATGGGACAAGCACCCAATTGTTGCAGTGTGTTCTGCTGCTTCTGTTTAGAGTTCCAGCCAGCTCTTCCCTCCAAGTGCATTACACAAGCACGCACACACAGAGACACAGGGACGCCCCATTTCATAATGGTAATTTTATTCTTTATACTCCACACAACTCACTGGGTTAATAAAGAAAACAAAAAACCTGAGATTAGGTGGGGGGGGGAGAGAAGAAGAAAAGTCAAATCCAGAGGGAAAAGAGAGAGAGAAATTGGGCGGCCAATGGCCTGAGCGCTCAGGCCATTGGCCTGCGCTCAGGCCATTGGCCGCCCAATTTCTCTCTCTCTTTTCCCTCTGGATTTGACTTTTCTTCTTCTCTCCCCCCCCCCCCACCTAATCTCAGGTTTTTTGTTTTCTTTATTTCCTTTACCACTCTTTCCTTCTTTCACACTCTTCCAGATTGTGCAACGTTTCCTCTTTCGGTCCAGCTCCTTTGGTCTCATGCTTTTACAGTGGTCAGCCAAAAGGAGGAGGAGGATTTCTATATGGTAAATGCTTCAAAGTGGGGACTTCATCTGTGGTATGTCACAAATGGGACAAGCACCCAATTGTTGCAGTGTGTTCTGCTGCTTCTGTTTAGAGTTCCAGCCAGCTCTTCCCTCCAAGTGCATTACACAAGCACGCACACACAGAGACACAGGGACGCCCCATTTCATAATGGTAATTTTATTCTTTATACTCCACACAACTGACTGGGTTGCCCCGGCCGCTCTGGGCGGCATCCATCATGTGTAAAAACATAATAAAAAACTAGACGTTTTTTTTAAAAAAAACCCTTCACTGTACAGGATTGCCTTCAGACGGCTTGGGAGTCGGAGAACTCCATACCCCCCAACATTTCTCCTTTGAAAATAGGGACACCCTAAGGAAAAGAGATTAACAGGAATCCTTCAAGTGGTTTGGCTATGCGTTGGTTAATGGGTTAATTGGTGAGCTATGAGGTGAAGGGGAGGGTCCGATGCCTTGTCAATCAAAGAATGCCTTGTCAACCAACCAGAGGCAGCTTTGCAAACCCAGCAGCCTTGTCAACCAACCAGAAGCCGTTTGTCAATGCCAGCAGCCTTGTCAACCAACCAGAGGCAGCTTTGCAAACCCAGCAGCCTTGTCAACCAACCAGAAGCCGTTTGTCAATGCCAGCAGCCTTGTCAACCAATCAGAGGCAGCTTTTTCACTCCCAGCAGTAGGTATAAAACCAGCAGGCCATTGGCCTGCGCTCAGCCTTGTTAACCAACCAGAAGCCGTTTGTCAATGCCAGCAGCCTTGTCAACCAATCATTGGCCGCCCAATTTCTCTCTCTCTTTTCCCTCTGGATTTGACTTTTCTTCTTCTCTCCCCCCCCCCACCTAATCTCAGGTTTTTTGTTTTCTTTATTTCCTTTACCACTCTTTCCTTCTTTCACACTCTTCCAGATTGTGCAACGTTTCCTCTTTCGGTCCAGCTCCTTTGGTCTCATGCTTTTACAGTGGTCAGCCAAAAGGAGGAGGAGGATTTCTATATGGTAAATGCTTCAAAGTGGGGACTTCATCTGTGGTATGTCACAAATGGGACAAGCACCCAATTGTTGCAGTGTGTTCTGCTGCTTCTGTTTAGAGTTCCAGCCAGCTCTTCCCTCCAAGTGCATTACACAAGCACGCACACACAGAGACACAGGGACGCCCCATTTCATAATGGTAATTTTATTCTTTATACTCCACACAACTGACTGGGTTGCCCCGGCCGCTCTGGGCGGCATCCATCATGTGTAAAAACATAATAAAAAACTAGACGTTTTTTTAAAAAAAACCCTTCACTGTACAGGATTGCCTTCAGACGGCTTGGGAGTCGGAGAACTCCATACCCCCCAACATTTCTCCTTTGAAAATAGGGACACCCTAAGGAAAAGAGATTAACAGGAATCCTTCAAGTGGTTTGGCTATGCGTTGGTTAATGGGTTAATTGGTGAGCAATGAGGTGAAGGGGAGGGTCCGATGCCTTGTCAATCAAAGAATGCCTTGTCAACCAACCAGAGGCAGCTTTGCAAACCCAGCAGCCTTGTCAACCAACCAGAAGCCGTTTGTCAATGCCAGCAGCCTTGTCAACCAACCAGAGGCAGCTTTGCAAACCCAGCAGCCTTGTCAACCAACCAGAAGCCGTTTGTCAATGCCAGCAGCCTTGTCAACCAATCAGAGGCAGCTTTTTCACTCCCAGCAGTAGGTATAAAACCAGCAGGCCATTGGCCTGCGCTCAGCCTTGTTAACCAACCAGAAGCCGTTTGTCAATGCCAGCAGCCTTGGCAACCAATCATTGGCCGCCCAATTTCTCTCTCTCTTTTCCCTCTGGATTTGACTTTTCTTCTTCTCTCCCCCCCCCCCACCTAATCTCAGGTTTTTTGTTTTCTTTATTTCCTTTACCACTCTTTCCTTCTTTCACACTCTTCCAGATTGTGCAACGTTTCCTCTTTCTGTCCAGCTCCTTTGGTCTCATGCTTTTACAGTGGTCAGCCAAAAGGAGGAGGAGGATTTCTATATGGTAAATGCTTCAAAGTGGGGACTTCATCTGTGGTATGTCACAAATGGGACAAGCACCCAATTGTTGCAGTGTGTTCTGCTGCTTCTGTTTAGAGTTCCAGCCAGCTCTTCCCTCCAAGTGCATTACACAAGCACGCACACACAGAGACACAGGGACGCCCCATTTCATAATGGTAATTTTATTCTTTATACTCCACACAACTGACTGGGTTGCCCCGGCCGCTCTGGGCGGCATCCATCATGTGTAAAAACATAATAAAAAACTAGACGTTTTTTTAAAAAAAACCCTTCACTGTACAGGATTGCGTTCAGACGGCTTGGGAGTCGGAGAACTCCATACCCCCCAACATTTCTCCTTTGAAAATAGGGACACCCTAAGGAAAAGAGATTAACAGGAATCCTTCAAGTGGTTTGGCTATGCGTTGGTTAATGGGTTAATTGGTGAGCTATGAGGTGAAGGGGAGGGTCCGATGCCTTGTCAATCAAAGAATGCCTTGTCAACCAACCAGAGGCAGCTTTGCAAACCCAGCACCCTTGTCAACCAACCAGAAGCCGTTTGTCAATGCCAGCAGCCTTGTCAACCAACCAGAGGCAGCTTTGCAAACCCAGCAGCCTTGTTAACCAACCAGAAGCCGTTTGTCAATGCCAGCAGCCTTGTCAACCAATCAGAGGCAGCTTTTTCACTCCCAGCAGTAGGTATAAAACCAGCAGGCCATTGGCCTGCGCTCAGGCCATTGGCCTGCGCTCAGGCCATTGGCCGCCCAATTTCTCTCTCTCTTTTCCCTCTGGATTTGACTTTTCTTCTTCTCTCCCCCCCCCCCCACCTAATCTCAGGTTTTTTGTTTTCTTTATTTCCTTTACCACTCTTTCCTTCTTTCACACTCTTCCAGATTGTGCAACGTTTCCTCTTTCTGTCCAGCTCCTTTGGTCTCATGCTTTTACAGTGGTCAGCCAAAAGGAGGAGGAGGATTTCTATATGGTAAATGCTTCAAAGTGGGGACTTCATCTGTGGTATGTCACAAATGGGACAAGCACCCAATTGTTGCAGTGTGTTCTGCTGCTTCTGTTTAGAGTTCCAGCCAGCTCTTCCCTCCAAGTGCATTACACAAGCACGCACACACAGAGACACAGGGACGCCCCATTTCATAATGGTAATTTTATTCTTTATACTCCACACAACTGACTGGGTTGCCCCGGCCGCTCTGGGCGGCATCCATCATGTGTAAAAACATAATAAAAAACTAGACGTTTTTTTAAAAAAAACCCTTCACTGTACAGGATTGCCTTCAGACGGCTTGGGAGTCGGAGAACTCCATACCCCCCAACATTTCTCCTTTGAAAATAGGGACACCCTAAGGAAAAGAGATTAACAGGAATCCTTCAAGTGGTTTGGCTATGCGTTGGTTAATGGGTTAATTGGTGAGCTATGAGGTGAAGGGGAGGGTCCGATGCCTTGTCAATCAAAGAATGCCTTGTCAACCAACCAGAGGCAGCTTTGCAAACCCAGCAGCCTTGTCAACCAACCAGAAGCCGTTTGTCAATGCCAGCAGCCTTGTCAACCAACCAGAGGCAGCTTTGCAAACCCAGCAGCCTTGTTAACCAACCAGAAGCCGTTTGTCAATGCCAGCAGCCTTGTCAACCAATCAGAGGCAGCTTTTTCACTCCCAGCAGTAGGTATAAAACCAGCAGGCCATTGGCCTGCGCTCAGGCCATTGGCCTGCGCTCAGGCCATTGGCCGCCCAATTTCTCTCTCTTTGCAAACCCAGCAGCCTTGTCAACTAACCAGAAGCCGTTTGTCAATGCCAGCAGCCTGGTCAACCAACCAGAGGCAGCTTTGCAAACCCAGCAGCCTTGTCAACCAACCAGAAGCCGTTTGTCAATGCCAGCAGCCTTGTCAACCAATCAGAGGCAGCTTTTTCACTCCCAGCAGTAGGTATAAAACCAGCAGGCCATTGGCCTGCGCTCAGCCTTGTTAACCAACCAGAAGCCGTTTGTCAATGCCAGCAGCCTTGGCAACCAATCATTGGCCGCCCAATTTCTCTCTCTCTTTTCCCTCTGGATTTGACTTTTCTTCTTCTCTCCCCCCCCCCCACCTAATCTCAGGTTTTTTGTTTTCTTTATTTCCTTTACCACTCTTTCCTTCTTTCACACTCTTCCAGATTGTGCAACGTTTCCTCTTTCTGTCCAGCTCCTTTGGTCTCATGCTTTTACAGTGGTCAGCCAAAAGGAGGAGGAGGATTTCTATATGGTAAATGCTTCAAAGTGGGGACTTCATCTGTGGTATGTCACAAATGGGACAAGCACCCAATTGTTGCAGTGTGTTCTGCTGCTTCTGTTTAGAGTTCCAGCCAGCTCTTCCCTCCAAGTGCATTACACAAGCACGCACACACAGAGACACAGGGACGCCCCATTTCATAATGGTAATTTTATTCTTTATACTCCACACAACTGACTGGGTTGCCCCGGCCGCTCTGGGCGGCATCCATCATGTGTAAAAACATAATAAAAAACTAGACGTTTGTTTTAAAAAAACCCTTCACTGTACAGGATTGCCTTCAGACGGCTTGGGAGTCGGAGAACTCCATACCCCCCAACATTTCTCCTTTGAAAATAGGGACACCCTAAGGAAAAGAGATTAACAGGAATCCTTCAAGTGGTTTGGCTATGCGTTGGTTAATGGGTTAATTGGTGAGCTATGAGGTGAAGGGGAGGGTCCGATGCCTTGTCAATCAAAGAATGCCTTGTCAACCAACCAGAGGCAGCTTTGCAAACCCAGCAGCCTTGTCAACCAACCAGAAGCCGTTTGTCAATGCCAGCAGCCTGGTCAACCAACCAGAGGCAGCTTTGCAAACCCAGCAGCCTTGTCAACCAACCAGAAGCCGTTTGTCAATGCCAGCAGCCTTGTCAACCAATCAGAGGCAGCTTTTTCACTCCCAGCAGTAGGTATAAAACCAGCAGGCCATTGGCCTGCGCTCAGGCCATTGGCCTGCGCTCAGCCTTGTTAACCAACCAGAATCCGTTTGTCAATGCCAGCAGCCTTGTCAACCAATCATTGGCCGCCCAATTTCTCTCTCTCTTTTCCCTCTGGATTTGACTTTTCTTCTTCTCTCCCCCCCCCCACCTAATCTCAGGTTTTTTGTTTTCTTTATTTCCTTTACCACTCTTTCCTTCTTTCACACTCTTCCAGATTGTGCAACGTTTCCTCTTTCTGTCCAGCTCCTTTGGTCTCATGCTTTTACAGTGGTCAGCCAAAAGGAGGAGGAGGATTTCTATATGGTAAATGCTTCAAAGTGGGGACTTCATCTGTGGTATGTCACAAATGGGACAAGCACCCAATTGTTGCAGTGTGTTCTGCTGCTTCTGTTTAGAGTTCCAGCCAGCTCTTCCCTCCAAGTGCATTACACAAGCACGCACACACAGAGACACAGGGACGCCCCATTTCATAATGGTAATTTTATTCTTTATACTCCACACAACTGACTGGGTTGCCCCGGCCGCTCTGGGCGGCATCCATCATGTGTAAAAACATAATAAAAAACTAGACGTTTTTTTAAAAAAAACCCTTCACTGTACAGGATTGCCTTCAGACGGCTTGGGAGTCGGAGAACTCCATACCCCCCAACATTTCTCCTTTGAAAATAGGGACACCCTAAGGAAAAGAGATTAACAGGAATCCTTCAAGTGGTTTGGCTATGCGTTGGTTAATGGGTTAATTGGTGAGCTATGAGGTGAAGGGGAGGGTCCGATGCCTTGTCAATCAAAGAATGCCTTGTCAACCAACCAGAGGCAGCTTTGCAAACCCAGCAGCCTTGTCAACCAACCAGAAGCCGTTTGTCAATGCCAGCAGCCTTGTCAACCAACCAGAGGCAGCTTTGCAAACCCAGCAGCCTTGTTAACCAACCAGAAGCCGTTTGTCAATGCCAGCAGCCTTGTCAACCAATCAGAGGCAGCTTTTTCACTCCCAGCAGTAGGTATAAAACCAGCAGGCCATTGGCCTGCGCTCAGGCCATTGGCCGCCCAATTTCTCTCTCTCTTTTCCCTCTGGATTTGACTTTTCTTCTTCTCTCCCCCCCCCACCTAATCTCAGGTTTTTTGTTTTCTTTATTTCCTTTACCACTCTTTCCTTCTTTCACACTCTTCCAGATTGTGCAACGTTTCCTCTTTCTGTCCAGCTCCTTTGGTCTCATGCTTTTACAGTGGTCAGCCAAAAGGAGGAGGAGGATTTCTATATGGTAAATGCTTCAAAGTGGGGACTTCATCTGTGGTATGTCACAAATGGGACAAGCACCCAATTGTTGCAGTGTGTTCTGCTGCTTCTGTTTAGAGTTCCAGCCAGCTCTTCCCTCCAAGTGCATTACACAAGCACGCACACACAGAGACACAGGGACGCCCCATTTCATAATGGTAATTTTATTCTTTATACTCCACACAACTCACTGGGTTAATAAAGAAAACAAAAAACCTGAGATTAGGTGGGGGGGGGGGGAGAGAAGAAGAAAAGTCAAATCCAGAGGGAAAAGAGAGAGAGAAATTGGGCGGCCAATGGCCTGAGCGCTCAGGCCATTGGCCTGCGCTCAGGCCATTGGCCGCCCAATTTCTCTCTCTCTTTTCCCTCTGGATTTGACTTTTCTTCTTCTCTCCCCCCCCCCCACCTAATCTCAGGTTTTTTGTTTTCTTTATTTCCTTTACCACTCTTTCCTTCTTTCACACTCTTCCAGATTGTGCAACGTTTCCTCTTTCTGTCCAGCTCCTTTGGTCTCATGCTTTTACAGTGGTCAGCCAAAAGGAGGAGGAGGATTTCTATATGGTAAATGCTTCAAAGTGGGGACTTCATCTGTGGTATGTCACAAATGGGACAAGCACCCAATTGTTGCAGTGTGTTCTGCTGCTTCTGTTTAGAGTTCCAGCCAGCTCTTCCCTCCAAGTGCATTACACAAGCACGCACACACAGAGACACAGGGACGCCCCATTTCATAATGGTAATTTTATTCTTTATACTCCACACAACTGACTGGGTTGCCCCGGCCGCTCTGGGCGGCATCCATCATGTGTAAAAACATAATAAAAAACTAGACGTTTTTTTAAAAAAAACCCTTCACTGTACAGGATTGCCTTCAGACGGCTTGGGAGTCGGAGAACTCCATACCCCCCAACATTTCTCCTTTGAAAATAGGGACACCCTAAGGAAAAGAGATTAACAGGAATCCTTCAAGTGGTTTGGCTATGCGTTGGTTAATGGGTTAATTGGTGAGCTATGAGGTGAAGGGGAGGGTCCGATGCCTTGTCAATCAAAGAATGCCTTGTCAACCAACCAGAGGCAGCTTTGCAAACCCAGCAGCCTTGTCAACCAACCAGAAGCCGTTTGTCAATGCCAGCAGCCTTGTCAACCAACCAGAGGCAGCTTTGCAAACCCAGCAGCCTTGTTAACCAACCAGAAGCCGTTTGTCAATGCCAGCAGCCTTGTCAACCAATCAGAGGCAGCTTTTTCACTCCCAGCAGTAGGTATAAAACCAGCAGGCCATTGGCCTGCGCTCAGGCCATTGGCCTGCGCTCAGGCCATTGGCCGCCCAATTTCTCTCTCTTTGCAAACCCAGCAGCCTTGTCAACTAACCAGAAGCCGTTTGTCAATGCCAGCAGCCTGGTCAACCAACCAGAGGCAGCTTTGCAAACCCAGCAGCCTTGTCAACCAACCAGAAGCCGTTTGTCAATGCCAGCAGCCTTGTCAACCAATCAGAGGCAGCTTTTTCACTCCCAGCAGTAGGTATAAAACCAGCAGGCCATTGGCCTGCGCTCAGCCTTGTTAACCAACCAGAAGCCGTTTGTCAATGCCAGCAGCCTTGTCAACCAATCATTGGCCGCCCAATTTCTCTCTCTCTTTTCCCTCTGGATTTGACTTTTCTTCTTCTCTCCCCCCCCCCCCACCTAATCTCAGGTTTTTTGTTTTCTTTATTTCCTTTACCACTCTTTCCTTCTTTCACACTCTTCCAGATTGTGCAACGTTTCCTCTTTCTGTCCAGCTCCTTTGGTCTCATGCTTTTACAGTGGTCAGCCAAAAGGAGGAGGAGGATTTCTATATGGTAAATGCTTCAAAGTGGGGACTTCATCTGTGGTATGTCACAAATGGGACAAGCACCCAATTGTTGCAGTGTGTTCTGCTGCTTCTGTTTAGAGTTCCAGCCAGCTCTTCCCTCCAAGTGCATTACACAAGCACGCACACACAGAGACACAGGGACGCCCCATTTCATAATGGTAATTTTATTCTTTATACTCCACACAACTGACTGGGTTGCCCCGGCCGCTCTGGGCGGCATCCATCATGTGTAAAAACATAATAAAAAACTAGACGTTTGTTTTAAAAAAACCCTTCACTGTACAGGATTGCCTTCAGACGGCTTGGGAGTCGGAGAACTCCATACCCCCCAACATTTCTCCTTTGAAAATAGGGACACCCTAAGGAAAAGAGATTAACAGGAATCCTTCAAGTGGTTTGGCTATGCGTTGGTTAATGGGTTAATTGGTGAGCTATGAGGTGAAGGGGAGGGTCCGATGCCTTGTCAATCAAAGAATGCCTTGTCAACCAACCAGAGGCAGCTTTGCAAACCCAGCAGCCTTGTCAACCAACCAGAAGCCGTTTGTCAATGCCAGCAGCCTGGTCAACCAACCAGAGGCAGCTTTGCAAACCCAGCAGCCTTGTCAACCAACCAGAAGCCGTTTGTCAATGCCAGCAGCCTTGTCAACCAATCAGAGGCAGCTTTTTCACTCCCAGCAGTAGGTATAAAACCAGCAGGCCATTGGCCTGCGCTCAGGCCATTGGCCTGCGCTCAGCCTTGTTAACCAACCAGAATCCGTTTGTCAATGCCAGCAGCCTTGTCAACCAATCATTGGCCGCCCAATTTCTCTCTCTCTTTTCCCTCTGGATTTGACTTTTCTTCTTCTCTCCCCCCCCCCACCTAATCTCAGGTTTTTTGTTTTCTTTATTTCCTTTACCACTCTTTCCTTCTTTCACACTCTTCCAGATTGTGCAACGTTTCCTCTTTCTGTCCAGCTCCTTTGGTCTCATGCTTTTACAGTGGTCAGCCAAAAGGAGGAGGAGGATTTCTATATGGTAAATGCTTCAAAGTGGGGACTTCATCTGTGGTATGTCACAAATGGGACAAGCACCCAATTGTTGCAGTGTGTTCTGCTGCTTCTGTTTAGAGTTCCAGCCAGCTCTTCCCTCCAAGTGCATTACACAAGCACGCACACACAGAGACACAGGGACGCCCCATTTCATAATGGTAATTTTATTCTTTATACTCCACACAACTGACTGGGTTGCCCCGGCCGCTCTGGGCGGCATCCATCATGTGTAAAAACATAATAAAAAACTAGACGTTTTTTTAAAAAAAACCCTTCACTGTACAGGATTGCCTTCAGACGGCTTGGGAGTCGGAGAACTCCATACCCCCCAACATTTCTCCTTTGAAAATAGGGACACCCTAAGGAAAAGAGATTAACAGGAATCCTTCAAGTGGTTTGGCTATGCGTTGGTTAATGGGTTAATTGGTGAGCTATGAGGTGAAGGGGAGGGTCCGATGCCTTGTCAATCAAAGAATGCCTTGTCAACCAACCAGAGGCAGCTTTGCAAACCCAGCAGCCTTGTCAACCAACCAGAAGCCGTTTGTCAATGCCAGCAGCCTTGTCAACCAACCAGAGGCAGCTTTGCAAACCCAGCAGCCTTGTTAACCAACCAGAAGCCGTTTGTCAATGCCAGCAGCCTTGTCAACCAATCAGAGGCAGCTTTTTCACTCCCAGCAGTAGGTATAAAACCAGCAGGCCATTGGCCTGCGCTCAGGCCATTGGCCTGCGCTCAGGCCATTGGCCATTGGCCGCCCAATTTCTCTCTCTCTTTTCCCTCTGGATTTGACTTTTCTTCTTCTCTCCCCCCCCCACCTAATCTCAGGTTTTTTGTTTTCTTTATTTCCTTTACCACTCTTTCCTTCTTTCACACTCTTCCAGATTGTGCAACGTTTCCTCTTTCTGTCCAGCTCCTTTGGTCTCATGCTTTTACAGTGGTCAGCCAAAAGGAGGAGGAGGATTTCTATATGGTAAATGCTTCAAAGTGGGGACTTCATCTGTGGTATGTCACAAATGGGACAAGCACCCAATTGTTGCAGTGTGTTCTGCTGCTTCTGTTTAGAGTTCCAGCCAGCTCTTCCCTCCAAGTGCATTACACAAGCACGCACACACAGAGACACAGGGACGCCCCATTTCATAATGGTAATTTTATTCTTTATACTCCACACAACTCACTGGGTTAATAAAGAAAACAAAAAACCTGAGATTAGGTGGGGGGGGGGAGAGAAGAAGAAAAGTCAAATCCAGAGGGAAAAGAGAGAGAGAAATTGGGCGGCCAATGGCCTGAGCGCTCAGGCCATTGGCCTGCGCTCAGGCCATTGGCCGCCCAATTTCTCTCTCTCTTTTCCCTCTGGATTTGACTTTTCTTCTTCTCTCCCCCCCCCCCACCTAATCTCAGGTTTTTTGTTTTCTTTATTTCCTTTACCACTCTTTCCTTCTTTCACACTCTTCCAGATTGTGCAACGTTTCCTCTTTCGGTCCAGCTCCTTTGGTCTCATGCTTTTACAGTGGTCAGCCAAAAGGAGGAGGAGGATTTCTATATGGTAAATGCTTCAAAGTGGGGACTTCATCTGTGGTATGTCACAAATGGGACAAGCACCCAATTGTTGCAGTGTGTTCTGCTGCTTCTGTTTAGAGTTCCAGCCAGCTCTTCCCTCCAAGTGCATTACACAAGCACGCACACACAGAGACACAGGGACGCCCCATTTCATAATGGTAATTTTATTCTTTATACTCCACACAACTGACTGGGTTGCCCCGGCCGCTCTGGGCGGCATCCATCATGTGTAAAAACATAATAAAAAACTAGACGTTTTTTTAAAAAAAACCCTTCACTGTACAGGATTGCCTTCAGACGGCTTGGGAGTCGGAGAACTCCATACCCCCCAACATTTCTCCTTTGAAAATAGGGACACCCTAAGGAAAAGAGATTAACAGGAATCCTTCAAGTGGTTTGGCTATGCGTTGGTTAATGGGTTAATTGGTGAGCTATGAGGTGAAGGGGAGGGTCCGATGCCTTGTCAATCAAAGAATGCCTTGTCAACCAACCAGAGGCAGCTTTGCAAACCCAGCAGCCTTGTCAACCAACCAGAAGCCGTTTGTCAATGCCAGCAGCCTTGTCAACCAACCAGAGGCAGCTTTGCAAACCCAGCAGCCTTGTTAACCAACCAGAAGCCGTTTGTCAATGCCAGCAGCCTTGTCAACCAATCAGAGGCAGCTTTTTCACTCCCAGCAGTAGGTATAAAACCAGCAGGCCTGGCCTGCGCTCAGGCCATTGGCCTGCGCTCAGGCCATTGGCCTGCGCTCAGGCCATTGGCCTGCGCTCAGGCCATTGGCCTGCGCTCAGGCCATTGGCCTGCGCTCAGGCCATTGGCCTGCGCTCAGGCCATTGGCCTGCGCTCAGGCCATTGGCCTGCGCTCAGGCCATTGGCCTGCGCTCAGGCCATTGGCCTGCGCTCAGGCCATTGGCCTGCGCTCAGGCCATTGGCCTGCGCTCAGGCCATTGGCCTGCGCTCAGGCCATTGGCCTGCGCTCAGGCCATTGGCCTGCGCTCAGGCCATTGGCCATTGGCCGCCCAATTTCTCTCTCTCTTTTCCCTCTGGATTTGACTTTTCTTCTTCTCTCCCCCCCCCACCTAATCTCAGGTTTTTTGTTTTCTTTATTTCCTTTACCACTCTTTCCTTCTTTCACACTCTTCCAGATTGTGCAACGTTTCCTCTTTCTGTCCAGCTCCTTTGGTCTCATGCTTTTACAGTGGTCAGCCAAAAGGAGGAGGAGGATTTCTATATGGTAAATGCTTCAAAGTGGGGACTTCATCTGTGGTATGTCACAAATGGGACAAGCACCCAATTGTTGCAGTGTGTTCTGCTGCTTCTGTTTAGAGTTCCAGCCAGCTCTTCCCTCCAAGTGCATTACACAAGCACGCACACACAGAGACACAGGGACGCCCCATTTCATAATGGTAATTTTATTCTTTATACTCCACACAACTCACTGGGTTAATAAAGAAAACAAAAAACCTGAGATTAGGTGGGGGGGGGGGGGAGAGAAGAAGAAAAGTCAAATCCAGAGGGAAAAGAGAGAGAGAAATTGGGCGGCCAATGGCCTGAGCGCTCAGGCCATTGGCCTGCGCTCAGGCCATTGGCCGCCCAATTTCTCTCTCTCTTTTCCCTCTGGATTTGACTTTTCTTCTTCTCTCCCCCCCCCCCACCTAATCTCAGGTTTTTTGTTTTCTTTATTTCCTTTACCACTCTTTCCTTCTTTCACACTCTTCCAGATTGTGCAACGTTTCCTCTTTCTGTCCAGCTCCTTTGGTCTCATGCTTTTACAGTGGTCAGCCAAAAGGAGGAGGAGGATTTCTATATGGTAAATGCTTCAAAGTGGGGACTTCATCTGTGGTATGTCACAAATGGGACAAGCACCCAATTGTTGCAGTGTGTTCTGCTGCTTCTGTTTAGAGTTCCAGCCAGCTCTTCCCTCCAAGTGCATTACACAAGCACGCACACACAGAGACACAGGGACGCCCCATTTCATAATGGTAATTTTATTCTTTATACTCCACACAACTCACTGGGTTGCCCCGGCCGCTCTGGGCGGCATCCATGATGTGTAAAAACATAATAAAAAACTAGACGTTTTTTTTAAAAAAAACCCTTCACTGTACAGGATTGCCTTCAGACGGCTTGGGAGTCGGAGAACTCCATACCCCCCAACATTTCTCCTTTGAAAATAGGGACACCCTAAGGAAAAGAGATTAACAGGAATCCTTCAAGTGGTTTGGCTATGTGTTGGTTAATGGGTTAATTGGTGAGCTATGAGGTGAAGGGGAGGGTCCGATGCCTTGTCAATCAAAGAATGCCTTGTCAACCAACCAGAGGCAGCTTTGCAAACCCAGCAGCCTTGTCAACCAACCAGAAGCCGTTTGTCAATGCCAGCAGCCTTGTCAACCAACCAGAGGCAGCTTTGCAAAGCCAGCAGCCTTGTCAACCAACCAGAAGCCGTTTGTCAATGCCAGCAGCCTTGTCAACCAATCAGAGGCAGCTTTTTCACTCCCAGCAGTAGGTATAAAACCAGCAGGCCTGGCCTGCGCGCAGGCCATTGGCCTGCGCTCAGGCCATTGGCCTGCGCTCAGGCCATTGGCCTGCGCTCAGGCCATTGGCCTGCGCTCAGGCCATTGGCCGCCCAATTTCTCTCTCTCTTTTCCCTCTGGATTTGACTTTTCTTCTTCTCTCCCCCCCCCCCACCTAATCTCAGGTTTTTTGTTTTCTTTATTTCCTTTACCACTCTTTCCTTCTTTCACACTCTTCCAGATTGTGCAACGTTTCCTCTTTCTGTCCAGCTCCTTTGGTCTCATGCTTTTACAGTGGTCAGCCAAAAGGAGGAGGAGGATTTCTATATGGTAAATGCTTCAAAGTGGGGACTTCATCTGTGGTATGTCACAAATGGGACAAGCACCCAATTGTTGCAGTGTGTTCTGCTGCTTCTGTTTAGAGTTCCAGCCAGCTCTTCCCTCCAAGTGCATTACACAAGCACGCACACACAGAGACACAGGGACGCCCCATTTCATAATGGTAATTTTATTCTTTATACTCCACACAACTCACTGGGTTGCCCCGGCCGCTCTGGGCGGCATCCATGATGTGTAAAAACATAATAAAAAACTAGACGTTTTTTTAAAAAAAACCCTTCACTGTACAGGATTGCCTTCAGACGGCTTGGGAGTCGGAGAACTCCATACCCCCCAACATTTCTCCTTTGAAAATAGGGACACCCTAAGGAAAAGAGATTAACAGGAATCCTTCAAGTGGTTTGGCTATGTGTTGGTTAATGGGTTAATTGGTGAGCTATGAGGTGAAGGGGAGGGTCCGATGCCTTGTCAATCAAAGAATGCCTTGTCAACCAACCAGAGGCAGCTTTGCAAACCCAGCAGCCTTGTCAACCAACCAGAAGCCGTTTGTCAATGCCAGCAGCCTTGTCAACCAACCAGAGGCAGCTTTGCAAAGCCAGCAGCCTTGTCAACCAACCAGAAGCCGTTTGTCAATGCCAGCAGCCTTGTCAACCAATCAGAGGCAGCTTTTTCACTCCCAGCAGTAGGTATAAAACCAGCAGGCCTGGCCTGCGCTCAGGCCATTGGCCTGCGCTCAGGCCATTGGCCTGCGCTCAGGCCATTGGCCTGCGCTCAGGCCATTGGCCTGCGCTCAGGCCATTGGCCTGCGCTCAGGCCATTGGCCTGCGCTCAGGCCATTGGCCTGCGCTCAGGCCATTGGCCTGCGCTCAGGCCATTGGCCTGCGCTCAGGCCATTGGCCTGCGCTCAGGCCATTGGCCTGCGCTCAGGCCATTGGCCTGCGCTCAGGCCATTGGCCTGCGCTCAGGCCATTGGCCTGCGCTCAGGCCATTGGCCTGCGCTCAGGCCATTGGCCTGCGCTCAGGCCATTGGCCTGCGCTCAGGCCATTGGCCGCCCAATTTCTCTCTCTCTTTTCCCTCTGGATTTGACTTTTCTTCTTCTCTCCCCCCCCCCACCTAATCTCAGGTTTTTTGTTTTCTTTATTTCCTTTACCACTCTTTCCTTCTTTCACACTCTTCCAGATTGTGCAACGTTTCCTCTTTCTGTCCAGCTCCTTTGGTCTCATGCTTTTACAGTGGTCAGCCAAAAGGAGGAGGAGGATTTCTATATGGTAAATGCTTCAAAGTGGGGACTTCATCTGTGGTATGTCACAAATGGGACAAGCACCCAATTGTTGCAGTGTGTTCTGCTGCTTCTGTTTAGAGTTCCAGCCAGCTCTTCCCTCCAAGTGCATTACACAAGCACGCACACACAGAGACACAGGGACGCCCCATTTCATAATGGTAATTTTATTCTTTATACTCCACACAACTCACTGGGTTGCCCCGGCCGCTCTGGGCGGCATCCATGATGTGTAAAAACATAATAAAAAACTAGACGTTTTTTTAAAAAAAACCCTTCACTGTACAGGATTGCCTTCAGACGGCTTGGGAGTCGGAGAACTCCATACCCCCCAACATTTCTCCTTTGAAAATAGGGACACCCTAAGGAAAAGAGATTAACAGGAATCCTTCAAGTGGTTTGGCTATGTGTTGGTTAATGGGTTAATTGGTGAGCTATGAGGTGAAGGGGAGGGTCCGATGCCTTGTCAATCAAAGAATGCCTTGTCAACCAACCAGAGGCAGCTTTGCAAACCCAGCAGCCTTGTCAACCAACCAGAAGCCGTTTGTCAATGCCAGCAGCCTTGTCAACCAACCAGAGGCAGCTTTGCAAAGCCAGCAGCCTTGTCAACCAACCAGAAGCCGTTTGTCAATGCCAGCAGCCTTGTCAACCAATCAGAGGCAGCTTTTTCACTCCCAGCAGTAGGTATAAAACCAGCAGGCCATTGGCCTGCGCTCAGGCCATTGGCCTGCGCTCAGGCCATTGGCCGCCCAATTTCTCTCTCTCTTTTCCCTCTGGATTTGACTTTTCTTCTTCTCTCCCCCCCCCCCCACCTAATCTCAGGTTTTTTGTTTTCTTTATTTCCTTTACCACTCTTTCCTTCTTTCACACTCTTCCAGATTGTGCAACGTTTCCTCTTTCTGTCCAGCTCCTTTGGTCTCATGCTTTTACAGTGGTCAGCCAAAAGGAGGAGGAGGATTTCTATATGGTAAATGCTTCAAAGTGGGGACTTCATCTGTGGTATGTCACAAATGGGACAAGCACCCAATTGTTGCAGTGTGTTCTGCTGC
The DNA here is from genome assembly GCF_964188315.1 of Podarcis muralis. Lineage (NCBI taxonomy): Eukaryota > Metazoa > Chordata > Lepidosauria > Squamata > Lacertidae > Podarcis > Podarcis muralis. The sequence goes on from NC_135668.1 coordinate 15,028,896, forward strand.
TTCTGTTTAGAGTTCCAGCCAGCTCTTCCCTCCAAGTGCATTACACAAGCACGCACACACAGAGACACAGGGACGCCCCATTTCATAATGGTAATTTTATTCTTTATACTCCACACAACTCACTGGGTTAATAAAGAAAACAAAAAACCTGAGATTAGGTGGGGGGGGGGGAGAGAAGAAGAAAAGTCAAATCCAGAGGGAAAAGAGAGAGAGAAATTGGGCGGCCAATGGCCTGAGCGCTCAGGCCATTGGCCTGCGCTCAGGCCATTGGCCGCCCAATTTCTCTCTCTCTTTTCCCTCTGGATTTGACTTTTCTTCTTCTCTCCCCCCCCCCACCTAATCTCAGGTTTTTTGTTTTCTTTATTTCCTTTACCACTCTTTCCTTCTTTCACACTCTTCCAGATTGTGCAACGTTTCCTCTTTCTGTCCAGCTCCTTTGGTCTCATGCTTTTACAGTGGTCAGCCAAAAGGAGGAGGAGGATTTCTATATGGTAAATGCTTCAAAGTGGGGACTTCATCTGTGGTATGTCACAAATGGGACAAGCACCCAATTGTTGCAGTGTGTTCTGCTGCTTCTGTTTAGAGTTCCAGCCAGCTCTTCCCTCCAAGTGCATTACACAAGCACGCACACACAGAGACACAGGGACGCCCCATTTCATAATGGTAATTTTATTCTTTATACTCCACACAACTCACTGGGTTGCCCCGGCCGCTCTGGGCGGCATCCATGATGTGTAAAAACATAATAAAAAACTAGACGTTTTTTTAAAAAAAACCCTTCACTGTACAGGATTGCCTTCAGACGGCTTGGGAGTCGGAGAACTCCATACCCCCCAACATTTCTCCTTTGAAAATAGGGACACCCTAAGGAAAAGAGATTAACAGGAATCCTTCAAGTGGTTTGGCTATGCGTTGGTTAATGGGTTAATTGGTGAGCTATGAGGTGAAGGGGAGGGTCCGATGCCTTGTCAATCAAAGAATGCCTTGTCAACCAACCAGAGGCAGCTTTGCAAACCCAGCAGCCTTGTCAACCAACCAGAAGCCGTTTGTCAATGCCAGCAGCCTTGTCAACCAACCAGAGGCAGCTTTGCAAAGCCAGCAGCCTTGTCAACCAACCAGAAGCCGTTTGTCAATGCCAGCAGCCTTGTCAACCAATCAGAGGCAGCTTTTTCACTCCCAGCAGTAGGTATAAAACCAGCAGGCCATTGGCCTGCGCTCAGGCCATTGGCCGCCCAATTTCTCTCTCTCTTTTCCCTCTGGATTTGACTTTTCTTCTTCTCTCCCCCCCCCCCCACCTAATCTCAGGTTTTTTGTTTTCTTTATTTCCTTTACCACTCTTTCCTTCTTTCACACTCTTCCAGATTGTGCAACGTTTCCTCTTTCTGTCCAGCTCCTTTGGTCTCATGCTTTTACAGTGGTCAGCCAAAAGGAGGAGGAGGATTTCTATATGGTAAATGCTTCAAAGTGGGGACTTCATCTGTGGTATGTCACAAATGGGACAAGCACCCAATTGTTGCAGTGTGTTCTGCTGCTTCTGTTTAGAGTTCCAGCCAGCTCTTCCCTCCAAGTGCATTACACAAGCACGCACACACAGAGACACAGGGACGCCCCATTTCATAATGGTAATTTTATTCTTTATACTCCACACAACTCACTGGGTTAATAAAGAAAACAAAAAACCTGAGATTAGGTGGGGGGGGGGGAGAGAAGAAGAAAAGTCAAATCCAGAGGGAAAAGAGAGAGAGAAATTGGGCGGCCAATGGCCTGAGCGCTCAGGCCATTGGCCTGCGCTCAGGCCATTGGCCGCCCAATTTCTCTCTCTCTTTTCCCTCTGGATTTGACTTTTCTTCTTCTCTCCCCCCCCCCACCTAATCTCAGGTTTTTTGTTTTCTTTATTTCCTTTACCACTCTTTCCTTCTTTCACACTCTTCCAGATTGTGCAACGTTTCCTCTTTCTGTCCAGCTCCTTTGGTCTCATGCTTTTACAGTGGTCAGCCAAAAGGAGGAGGAGGATTTCTATATGGTAAATGCTTCAAAGTGGGGACTTCATCTGTGGTATGTCACAAATGGGACAAGCACCCAATTGTTGCAGTGTGTTCTGCTGCTTCTGTTTAGAGTTCCAGCCAGCTCTTCCCTCCAAGTGCATTACACAAGCACGCACACACAGAGACACAGGGACGCCCCATTTCATAATGGTAATTTTATTCTTTATACTCCACACAACTCACTGGGTTGCCCCGGCCGCTCTGGGCGGCATCCATGATGTGTAAAAACATAATAAAAAACTAGACGTTTTTTTAAAAAAAACCCTTCACTGTACAGGATTGCCTTCAGACGGCTTGGGAGTCGGAGAACTCCATACCCCCCAACATTTCTCCTTTGAAAATAGGGACACCCTAAGGAAAAGAGATTAACAGGAATCCTTCAAGTGGTTTGGCTATGCGTTGGTTAATGGGTTAATTGGTGAGCTATGAGGTGAAGGGGAGGGTCCGATGCCTTGTCAATCAAAGAATGCCTTGTCAACCAACCAGAGGCAGCTTTGCAAACCCAGCAGCCTTGTCAACCAACCAGAAGCCGTTTGTCAATGCCAGCAGCCTTGTCAACCAACCAGAGGCAGCTTTGCAAAGCCAGCAGCCTTGTCAACCAACCAGAAGCCGTTTGTCAATGCCAGCAGCCTTGTCAACCAATCAGAGGCAGCTTTTTCACTCCCAGCAGTAGGTATAAAACCAGCAGGCCATTGGCCTGCGCTCAGGCCATTGGCCGCCCAATTTCTCTCTCTCTTTTCCCTCTGGATTTGACTTTTCTTCTTCTCTCCCCCCCCCCCCCACCTAATCTCAGGTTTTTTGTTTTCTTTATTTCCTTTACCACTCTTTCCTTCTTTCACACTCTTCCAGATTGTGCAACGTTTCCTCTTTCTGTCCAGCTCCTTTGGTCTCATGCTTTTACAGTGGTCAGCCAAAAGGAGGAGGAGGATTTCTATATGGTAAATGCTTCAAAGTGGGGACTTCATCTGTGGTATGTCACAAATGGGACAAGCACCCAATTGTTGCAGTGTGTTCTGCTGCTTCTGTTTAGAGTTCCAGCCAGCTCTTCCCTCCAAGTGCATTACACAAGCACGCACACACAGAGACACAGGGACGCCCCATTTCATAATGGTAATTTTATTCTTTATACTCCACACAACTCACTGGGTTAATAAAGAAAACAAAAAACCTGAGATTAGGTGGGGGGGGGGAGAGAAGAAGAAAAGTCAAATCCAGAGGGAAAAGAGAGAGAGAAATTGGGCGGCCAATGGCCTGAGCGCTCAGGCCATTGGCCTGCGCTCAGGCCATTGGCCGCCCAATTTCTCTCTCTCTTTTCCCTCTGGATTTGACTTTTCTTCTTCTCTCCCCCCCCCCCACCTAATCTCAGGTTTTTTGTTTTCTTTATTTCCTTTACCACTCTTTCCTTCTTTCACACTCTTCCAGATTGTGCAACGTTTCCTCTTTCTGTCCAGCTCCTTTGGTCTCATGCTTTTACAGTGGTCAGCCAAAAGGAGGAGGAGGATTTCTATATGGTAAATGCTTCAAAGTGGGGACTTCATCTGTGGTATGTCACAAATGGGACAAGCACCCAATTGTTGCAGTGTGTTCTGCTGCTTCTGTTTAGAGTTCCAGCCAGCTCTTCCCTCCAAGTGCATTACACAAGCACGCACACACAGAGACACAGGGACGCCCCATTTCATAATGGTAATTTTATTCTTTATACTCCACACAACTCACTGGGTTAATAAAGAAAACAAAAAACCTGAGATTAGGTGGGGGGGGGGGAGAGAAGAAGAAAAGTCAAATCCAGAGGGAAAAGAGAGAGAGAAATTGGGCGGCCAATGGCCTGAGCGCTCAGGCCATTGGCCTGCGCTCAGGCCATTGGCCGCCCAATTTCTCTCTCTCTTTTCCCTCTGGATTTGACTTTTCTTCTTCTCTCCCCCCCCCCCACCTAATCTCAGGTTTTTTGTTTTCTTTATTTCCTTTACCACTCTTTCCTTCTTTCACACTCTTCCAGATTGTGCAACGTTTCCTCTTTCTCTCCAGCTCCTTTGGTCTCATGCTTTTACAGTGGTCAGCCAAAAGGAGGAGGAGGATTTCTATATGGTAAATGCTTCAAAGTGGGGACTTCATCTGTGGTATGTCACAAATGGGACAAGCACCCAATTGTTGCAGTGTGTTCTGCTGCTTCTGTTTAGAGTTCCAGCCAGCTCTTCCCTCCAAGTGCATTACACAAGCACGCACACACAGAGACACAGGGACGCCCCATTTCATAATGGTAATTTTATTCTTTATACTCCACACAACTCACTGGGTTGCCCCGGCCGCTCTGGGCGGCATCCATGATGTGTAAAAACATAATAAAAAACTAGACGTTTTTTTAAAAAAAACCCTTCACTGTACAGGATTGCCTTCAGACGGCTTGGGAGTCGGAGAACTCCATACCCCCCAACATTTCTCCTTTGAAAATAGGGACACCCTAAGGAAAAGAGATTAACAGGAATCCTTCAAGTGGTTTGGCTATGTGTTGGTTAATGGGTTAATTGGTGAGCTATGAGGTGAAGGGGAGGGTCCGATGCCTTGTCAATCAAAGAATGCCTTGTCAACCAACCAGAGGCAGCTTTGCAAACCCAGCAGCCTTGTCAACCAACCAGAAGCCGTTTGTCAATGCCAGCAGCCTTGTCAACCAACCAGAGGCAGCTTTGCAAAGCCAGCAGCCTTGTCAACCAACCAGAAGCCGTTTGTCAATGCCAGCAGCCTTGTCAACCAATCAGAGGCAGCTTTTTCACTCCCAGCAGTAGGTATAAAACCAGCAGGCCATTGGCCTGCGCTCAGGCCATTGGCCGCCCAATTTCTCTCTCTCTTTTCCCTCTGGATTTGACTTTTCTTCTTCTCTCCCCCCCCCCCACCTAATCTCAGGTTTTTTGTTTTCTTTATTTCCTTTACCACTCTTTCCTTCTTTCACACTCTTCCAGATTGTGCAACGTTTCCTCTTTCTGTCCAGCTCCTTTGGTCTCATGCTTTTACAGTGGTCAGCCAAAAGGAGGAGGAGGATTTCTATATGGTAAATGCTTCAAAGTGGGGACTTCATCTGTGGTATGTCACAAATGGGACAAGCACCCAATTGTTGCAGTGTGTTCTGCTGCTTCTGTTTAGAGTTCCAGCCAGCTCTTCCCTCCAAGTGCATTACACAAGCACGCACACACAGAGACACAGGGACGCCCCATTTCATAATGGTAATTTTATTCTTTATACTCCACACAACTCACTGGGTTGCCCCGGCCGCTCTGGGCGGCATCCATGATGTGTAAAAACATAATAAAAAACTAGACGTTTTTTTAAAAAAAACCCTTCACTGTACAGGATTGCCTTCAGACGGCTTGGGAGTCGGAGAACTCCATACCCCCCAACATTTCTCCTTTGAAAATAGGGACACCCTAAGGAAAAGAGATTAACAGGAATCCTTCAAGTGGTTTGGCTATGTGTTGGTTAATGGGTTAATTGGTGAGCTATGAGGTGAAGGGGAGGGTCCGATGCCTTGTCAATCAAAGAATGCCTTGTCAACCAACCAGAGGCAGCTTTGCAAACCCAGCAGCCTTGTCAACCAACCAGAAGCCGTTTGTCAATGCCAGCAGCCTTGTCAACCAACCAGAGGCAGCTTTGCAAAGCCAGCAGCCTTGTCAACCAACCAGAAGCCGTTTGTCAATGCCAGCAGCCTTGTCAACCAATCAGAGGCAGCTTTTTCACTCCCAGCAGTAGGTATAAAACCAGCAGGCCTGGCCTGCGCTCAGGCCATTGGCCTGCGCTCAGGCCATTGGCCTGCGCTCAGGCCATTGGCCTGCGCTCAGGCCATTGGCCTGCGCTCAGGCCATTGGCCTGCGCTCAGGCCATTGGCCTGCGCTCAGGCCATTGGCCTGCGCTCAGGCCATTGGCCTGCGCTCAGGCCATTGGCCTGCGCTCAGGCCATTGGCCTGCGCTCAGGCCATTGGCCTGCGCTCAGGCCATTGGCCTGCGCTCAGGCCATTGGCCTGCGCTCAGGCCATTGGCCTGCGCTCAGGCCATTGGCCTGCGCTCAGGCCATTGGCCTGCGCTCAGGCCATTGGCCTGCGCTCAGGCCATTGGCCTGCGCTCAGGCCATTGGCCGCCCAATTTCTCTCTCTCTTTTCCCTCTGGATTTGACTTTTCTTCTTCTCTCCCCCCCCCCCACCTAATCTCAGGTTTTTTGTTTTCTTTATTTCCTTTACCACTCTTTCCTTCTTTCACACTCTTCCAGATTGTGCAACGTTTCCTCTTTCTGTCCAGCTCCTTTGGTCTCATGCTTTTACAGTGGTCAGCCAAAAGGAGGAGGAGGATTTCTATATGGTAAATGCTTCAAAGTGGGGACTTCATCTGTGGTATGTCACAAATGGGACAAGCACCCAATTGTTGCAGTGTGTTCTGCTGCTTCTGTTTAGAGTTCCAGCCAGCTCTTCCCTCCAAGTGCATTACACAAGCACGCACACACAGAGACACAGGGACGCCCCATTTCATAATGGTAATTTTATTCTTTATACTCCACACAACTCACTGGGTTAATAAAGAAAACAAAAAACCTGAGATTAGGTGGGGGGGGGGAGAGAAGAAGAAAAGTCAAATCCAGAGGGAAAAGAGAGAGAGAAATTGGGCGGCCAATGGCCTGAGCGCTCAGGCCATTGGCCTGCGCTCAGGCCATTGGCCGCCCAATTTCTCTCTCTCTTTTCCCTCTGGATTTGACTTTTCTTCTTCTCTCCCCCCCCCCCACCTAATCTCAGGTTTTTTGTTTTCTTTATTTCCTTTACCACTCTTTCCTTCTTTCACACTCTTCCAGATTGTGCAACGTTTCCTCTTTCTGTCCAGCTCCTTTGGTCTCATGCTTTTACAGTGGTCAGCCAAAAGGAGGAGGAGGATTTCTATATGGTAAATGCTTCAAAGTGGGGACTTCATCTGTGGTATGTCACAAATGGGACAAGCACCCAATTGTTGCAGTGTGTTCTGCTGCTTCTGTTTAGAGTTCCAGCCAGCTCTTCCCTCCAAGTGCATTACACAAGCACGCACACACAGAGACACAGGGACGCCCCATTTCATAATGGTAATTTTATTCTTTATACTCCACACAACTCACTGGGTTGCCCCGGCCGCTCTGGGCGGCATCCATGATGTGTAAAAACATAATAAAAAACTAGACGTTTTTTTAAAAAAAACCCTTCACTGTACAGGATTGCCTTCAGACGGCTTGGGAGTCGGAGAACTCCATACCCCCCAACATTTCTCCTTTGAAAATAGGGACACCCTAAGGAAAAGAGATTAACAGGAATCCTTCAAGTGGTTTGGCTATGCGTTGGTTAATGGGTTAATTGGTGAGCTATGAGGTGAAGGGGAGGGTCCGATGCCTTGTCAATCAAAGAATGCCTTGTCAACCAACCAGAGGCAGCTTTGCAAACCCAGCAGCCTTGTCAACCAACCAGAAGCCGTTTGTCAATGCCAGCAGCCTTGTCAACCAACCAGAGGCAGCTTTGCAAAGCCAGCAGCCTTGTCAACCAACCACAAGCCGTTTGTCAATGCCAGCAGCCTTGTCAACCAATCAGAGGCAGCTTTTTCACTCCCAGCAGTAGGTATAAAACCAGCAGGCCATTGGCCTGCGCTCAGGCCATTGGCCTGCGCTCAGGCCATTGGCCGCCCAATTTCTCTCTCTCTTTTCCCTCTGGATTTGACTTTTCTTCTTCTCTCCCCCCCCCCCCACCTAATCTCAGGTTTTTTGTTTTCTTTATTTCCTTTACCACTCTTTCCTTCTTTCACACTCTTCCAGATTGTGCAACGTTTCCTCTTTCTGTCCAGCTCCTTTGGTCTCATGCTTTTACAGTGGTCAGCCAAAAGGAGGAGGAGGATTTCTATATGGTAAATGCTTCAAAGTGGGGACTTCATCTGTGGTATGTCACAAATGGGACAAGCACCCAATTGTTGCAGTGTGTTCTGCTGCTTCTGTTTAGAGTTCCAGCCAGCTCTTCCCTCCAAGTGCATTACACAAGCACGCACACACAGAGACACAGGGACGCCCCATTTCATAATGGTAATTTTATTCTTTATACTCCACACAACTCACTGGGTTAATAAAGAAAACAAAAAACCTGAGATTAGGTGGGGGGGGGGAGAGAAGAAGAAAAGTCAAATCCAGAGGGAAAAGAGAGAGAGAAATTGGGCGGCCAATGGCCTGAGCGCTCAGGCCATTGGCCTGCGCTCAGGCCATTGGCCGCCCAATTTCTCTCTCTCTTTTCCCTCTGGATTTGACTTTTCTTCTTCTCTCCCCCCCCCCACCTAATCTCAGGTTTTTTGTTTTCTTTATTTCCTTTACCACTCTTTCCTTCTTTCACACTCTTCCAGATTGTGCAACGTTTCCTCTTTCTGTCCAGCTCCTTTGGTCTCATGCTTTTACAGTGGTCAGCCAAAAGGAGGAGGAGGATTTCTATATGGTAAATGCTTCAAAGTGGGGACTTCATCTGTGGTATGTCACAAATGGGACAAGCACCCAATTGTTGCAGTGTGTTCTGCTGCTTCTGTTTAGAGTTCCAGCCAGCTCTTCCCTCCAAGTGCATTACACAAGCACGCACACACAGAGACACAGGGACGCCCCATTTCATAATGGTAATTTTATTCTTTATACTCCACACAACTCACTGGGTTGCCCCGGCCGCTCTGGGCGGCATCCATGATGTGTAAAAACATAATAAAAAACTAGACGTTTTTTTAAAAAAAACCCTTCACAGTACAGGATTGCCTTCAGACGGCTTGGGAGTCGGAGAACTCCATACCCCCCAACATTTCTCCTTTGAAAATAGGGACACCCTAAGGAAAAGAGATTAACAGGAATCCTTCAAGTGGTTTGGCTATGCGTTGGTTAATGGGTTAATTGGTGAGCTATGAGGTGAAGGGGAGGGTCCGATGCCTTGTCAATCAAAGAATGCCTTGTCAACCAACCAGAGGCAGCTTTGCAAACCCAGCAGCCTTGTCAACCAACCAGAAGCCGTTTGTCAATGCCAGCAGCCTTGTCAACCAACCAGAGGCAGCTTTGCAAAGCCAGCAGCCTTGTCAACCAACCAGAAGCCGTTTGTCAATGCCAGCAGCCTTGTCAACCAATCAGAGGCAGCTTTTTCACTCCCAGCAGTAGGTATAAAACCAGCAGGCCATTGGCCTGCGCTCAGGCCATTGGCCGCCCAATTTCTCTCTCTCTTTTCCCTCTGGATTTGACTTTTCTTCTTCTCTCCCCCCCCCCCACCTAATCTCAGGTTTTTTGTTTTCTTTATTTCCTTTACCACTCTTTCCTTCTTTCACACTCTTCCAGATTGTGCAACGTTTCCTCTTTCTGTCCAGCTCCTTTGGTCTCATGCTTTTACAGTGGTCAGCCAAAAGGAGGAGGAGGATTTCTATATGGTAAATGCTTCAAAGTGGGGACTTCATCTGTGGTATGTCACAAATGGGACAAGCACCCAATTGTTGCAGTGTGTTCTGCTGCTTCTGTTTAGAGTTCCAGCCAGCTCTTCCCTCCAAGTGCATTACACAAGCACGCACACACAGAGACACAGGGACGCCCCATTTCATAATGGTAATTTTATTCTTTATACTCCACACAACTCACTGGGTTAATAAAGAAAACAAAAAACCTGAGATTAGGTGGGGGGGGGGGAGAGAAGAAGAAAAGTCAAATCCAGAGGGAAAAGAGAGAGAGAAATTGGGCGGCCAATGGCCTGCGCGCTCAGGCCATTGGCCTGCGCTCAGGCCATTGGCCGCCCAATTTCTCTCTCTCTTTTCCCTCTGGATTTGACTTTTCTTCTTCTCTCCCCCCCCCACCTAATCTCAGGTTTTTTGTTTTCTTTATTTCCTTTACCACTCTTTCCTTCTTTCACACTCTTCCAGATTGTGCAACGTTTCCTCTTTCTGTCCAGCTCCTTTGGTCTCATGCTTTTACAGTGGTCAGCCAAAAGGAGGAGGAGGATTTCTATATGGTAAATGCTTCAAAGTGGGGACTTCATCTGTGGTATGTCACAAATGGGACAGGCACCCAATTGTTGCAGTGTGTTCTGCTGCTTCTGTTTAGAGTTCCAGCCAGCTCTTCCCTCCAAGTGCATTACACAAGCACGCACACACAGAGACACAGGGACGCCCCATTTCATAATGGTAATTTTATTCTTTATACTCCACACAACTCACTGGGTTGCCCCGGCCGCTCTGGGCGGCATCCATGATGTGTAAAAACATAATAAAAAACTAGACGTTTTTTTAAAAAAAACCCTTCACTGTACAGGATTGCCTTCAGACGGCTTGGGAGTCGGAGAACTCCATACCCCCCAACATTTCTCCTTTGAAAATAGGGACACCCTAAGGAAAAGAGATTAACAGGAATCCTTCAAGTGGTTTGGCTATGCGTTGGTTAATGGGTTAATTGGTGAGCTATGAGGTGAAGGGGAGGGTCCGATGCCTTGTCAATCAAAGAATGCCTTGTCAACCAACCAGAGGCAGCTTTGCAAACCCAGCAGCCTTGTCAACCAACCAGAAGCCGTTTGTCAATGCCAGCAGCCTTGTCAACCAACCAGAGGCAGCTTTGCAAAGCCAGCAGCCTTGTCAACCAACCAGAAGCCGTTTGTCAATGCCAGCAGCCTTGTCAACCAATCAGAGGCAGCTTTTTCACTCCCAGCAGTAGGTATAAAACCAGCAGGCCTGGCCTGCGCTCAGCGCTCAGGCCATTGGCCTGCGCTCAGGCCATTGGCCTGCGCTCAGGCCATTGGCCGCCCAATTTCTCTCTCTCTTTTCCCTCTGGATTTGACTTTTCTTCTTCTCTCCCCCCCCCCCCACCTAATCTCAGGTTTTTTGTTTTCTTTATTTCCTTTACCACTCTTTCCTTCTTTCACACTCTTCCAGATTGTGCAACGTTTCCTCTTTCTGTCCAGCTCCTTTGGTCTCATGCTTTTACAGTGGTCAGCCAAAAGGAGGAGGAGGATTTCTATATGGTAAATGCTTCAAAGTGGGGACTTCATCTGTGGTATGTCACAAATGGGACAAGCACCCAATTGTTGCAGTGTGTTCTGCTGCTTCTGTTTAGAGTTCCAGCCAGCTCTTCCCTCCAAGTGCATTACACAAGCACGCACACACAGAGACACAGGGACGCCCCATTTCATAATGGTAATTTTATTCTTTATACTCCACACAACTCACTGGGTTAATAAAGAAAACAAAAAACCTGAGATTAGGTGGGGGGGGGGGAGAGAAGAAGAAAAGTCAAATCCAGAGGGAAAAGAGAGAGAGAAATTGGGCGGCCAATGGCCTGAGCGCTCAGGCCATTGGCCTGCGCTCAGGCCATTGGCCGCCCAATTTCTCTCTCTCTTTTCCCTCTGGATTTGACTTTTCTTCTTCTCTCCCCCCCCCCCCACCTAATCTCAGGTTTTTTGTTTTCTTTATTTCCTTTACCACTCTTTCCTTCTTTCACACTCTTCCAGATTGTGCAACGTTTCCTCTTTCTGTCCAGCTCCTTTGGTCTCATGCTTTTACAGTGGTCAGCCAAAAGGAGGAGGAGGATTTCTATATGGTAAATGCTTCAAAGTGGGGACTTCATCTGTGGTATGTCACAAATGGGACAAGCACCCAATTGTTGCAGTGTGTTCTGCTGCTTCTGTTTAGAGTTCCAGCCAGCTCTTCCCTCCAAGTGCATTACACAAGCACGCACACACAGAGACACAGGGACGCCCCATTTCATAATGGTAATTTTATTCTTTATACTCCACACAACTCACTGGGTTGCCCCGGCCGCTCTGGGCGGCATCCATGATGTGTAAAAACATAATAAAAAACTAGACGTTTTTTTAAAAAAAACCCTTCACTGTACAGGATTGCCTTCAGACGGCTTGGGAGTCGGAGAACTCCATACCCCCCAACATTTCTCCTTTGAAAATAGGGACACCCTAAGGAAAAGAGATTAACAGGAATCCTTCAAGTGGTTTGGCTATGCGTTGGTTAATGGGTTAATTGGTGAGCTATGAGGTGAAGGGGAGGGTCCGATGCCTTGTCAATCAAAGAATGCCTTGTCAACCAACCAGAGGCAGCTTTGCAAACCCAGCAGCCTTGTCAACCAACCAGAAGCCGTTTGTCAATGCCAGCAGCCTTGTCAACCAACCAGAGGCAGCTTTGCAAAGCCAGCAGCCTTGTCAACCAACCAGAAGCCGTTTGTCAATGCCAGCAGCCTTGTCAACCAATCAGAGGCAGCTTTTTCACTCCCAGCAGTAGGTATAAAACCAGCAGGCCTGGCCTGCGCTCAGGCCATTGGCCTGCGCTCAGGCCATTGGCCTGCGCTCAGGCCATTGGCCTGCGCTCAGGCCATTGGCCTGCGCTCAGGCCATTGGCCTGCGCTCAGGCCATTGGCCTGCGCTCAGGCCATTGGCCTGCGCTCAGGCCATTGGCCTGCGCTCAGGCCATTGGCCTGCGCTCAGGCCATTGGCCTGCGCTCAGGCCATTGGCCTGCGCTCAGGCCATTGGCCTGCGCTCAGGCCATTGGCCTGCGCTCAGGCCATTGGCCTGCGCTCAGGCCATTGGCCTGCGCTCAGGCCATTGGCCTGCGCTCAGGCCATTGGCCTGCGCTCAGGCCATTGGCCTGCGCTCAGGCCATTGGCCTGCGCTCAGGCCATTGGCCTGCGCTCAGGCCATTGGCCTGCGCTCAGGCCATTGGCCGCCCAATTTCTCTCTCTCTTTTCCCTCTGGATTTGACTTTTCTTCTTCTCTCCCCCCCCCCCACCTAATCTCAGGTTTTTTGTTTTCTTTATTTCCTTTACCACTCTTTCCTTCTTTCACACTCTTCCAGATTGTGCAACGTTTCCTCTTTCTGTCCAGCTCCTTTGGTCTCATGCTTTTACAGTGGTCAGCCAAAAGGAGGAGGAGGATTTCTATATGGTAAATGCTTCAAAGTGGGGACTTCATCTGTGGTATGTCACAAATGGGACAAGCACCCAATTGTTGCAGTGTGTTCTGCTGCTTCTGTTTAGAGTTCCAGCCAGCTCTTCCCTCCAAGTGCATTACACAAGCACGCACACACAGAGACACAGGGACGCCCCATTTCATAATGGTAATTTTATTCTTTATACTCCACACAACTCACTGGGTTAATAAAGAAAACAAAAAACCTGAGATTAGGTGGGGGGGGGGGGAGAGAAGAAGAAAAGTCAAATCCAGAGGGAAAAGAGAGAGAGAAATTGGGCGGCCAATGGCCTGAGCGCTCAGGCCATTGGCCTGCGCTCAGGCCATTGGCCGCCCAATTTCTCTCTCTCTTTTCCCTCTGGATTTGACTTTTCTTCTTCTCTCCCCCCCCCCCCCACCTAATCTCAGGTTTTTTGTTTTCTTTATTTCCTTTACCACTCTTTCCTTCTTTCACACTCTTCCAGATTGTGCAACGTTTCCTCTTTCTGTCCAGCTCCTTTGGTCTCATGCTTTTACAGTGGTCAGCCAAAAGGAGGAGGAGGATTTCTATATGGTAAATGCTTCAAAGTGGGGACTTCATCTGTGGTATGTCACAAATGGGACAAGCACCCAATTGTTGCAGTGTGTTCTGCTGCTTCTGTTTAGAGTTCCAGCCAGCTCTTCCCTCCAAGTGCATTACACAAGCACGCACACACAGAGACACAGGGACGCCCCATTTCATAATGGTAATTTTATTCTTTATACTCCACACAACTCACTGGGTTAATAAAGAAAACAAAAAACCTGAGATTAGGTGGGGGGGGGGAGAGAAGAAGAAAAGTCAAATCCAGAGGGAAAAGAGAGAGAGAAATTGGGCGGCCAATGGCCTGAGCGCTCAGGCCATTGGCCTGCGCGCTCAGGCCATTGGCCTGCGCTCAGGCCATTGGCCGCCCAATTTCTCTCTCTCTTTTCCCTCTGGATTTGACTTTTCTTCTTCTCTCCCCCCCCCCCACCTAATCTCAGGTTTTTTGTTTTCTTTATTTCCTTTACCACTCTTTCCTTCTTTCACACTCTTCCAGATTGTGCAACGTTTCCTCTTTCTGTCCAGCTCCTTTGGTCTCATGCTTTTACAGTGGTCAGCCAAAAGGAGGAGGAGGATTTCTATATGGTAAATGCTTCAAAGTGGGGACTTCATCTGTGGTATGTCACAAATGGGACAAGCACCCAATTGTTGCAGTGTGTTCTGCTGCTTCTGTTTAGAGTTCCAGCCAGCTCTTCCCTCCAAGTGCATTACACAAGCACGCACACACAGAGACACAGGGACGCCCCATTTCATAATGGTAATTTTATTCTTTATACTCCACACAACTCACTGGGTTGCCCCGGCCGCTCTGGGCGGCATCCATGATGTGTAAAAACATAATAAAAAACTAGACGTTTTTTTAAAAAAAACCCTTCACTGTACAGGATTGCCTTCAGACGGCTTGGGAGTCGGAGAACTCCATACCCCCCAACATTTCTCCTTTGAAAATAGGGACACCCTAAGGAAAAGAGATTAACAGGAATCCTTCAAGTGGTTTGGCTATGCGTTGGTTAATGGGTTAATTGGTGAGCTATGAGGTGAAGGGGAGGGTCCGATGCCTTGTCAATCAAAGAATGCCTTGTCAACCAACCAGAGGCAGCTTTGCAAACCCAGCAGCCTTGTCAACCAACCAGAAGCCGTTTGTCAATGCCAGCAGCCTTGTCAACCAACCAGAGGCAGCTTTGCAAAGCCAGCAGCCTTGTCAACCAACCAGAAGCCGTTTGTCAATGCCAGCAGCCTTGTCAACCAATCAGAGGCAGCTTTTTCACTCCCAGCAGTAGGTATAAAACCAGCAGGCCATTGGCCTGCGCTCAGGCCATTGGCCTGCGCTCAGGCCATTGGCCGCCCAATTTCTCTCTCTCTTTTCCCTCTGGATTTGACTTTTCTTCTTCTCTCCCCCCCCCCACCTAATCTCAGGTTTTTTGTTTTCTTTATTTCCTTTACCACTCTTTCCTTCTTTCACACTCTTCCAGATTGTGCAACGTTTCCTCTTTCTGTCCAGCTCCTTTGGTCTCATGCTTTTACAGTGGTCAGCCAAAAGGAGGAGGAGGATTTCTATATGGTAAATGCTTCAAAGTGGGGACTTCATCTGTGGTATGTCACAAATGGGACAAGCACCCAATTGTTGCAGTGTGTTCTGCTGCTTCTGTTTAGAGTTCCAGCCAGCTCTTCCCTCCAAGTGCATTACACAAGCACGCACACACAGAGACACAGGGACGCCCCATTTCATAATGGTAATTTTATTCTTTATACTCCACACAACTCACTGGGTTGCCCCGGCCGCTCTGGGCGGCATCCATGATGTGTAAAAACATAATAAAAAACTAGACGTTTTTTTAAAAAAAACCCTTCACTGTACAGGATTGCCTTCAGACGGCTTGGGAGTCGGAGAACTCCATACCCCCCAACATTTCTCCTTTGAAAATAGGGACACCCTAAGGAAAAGAGATTAACAGGAATCCTTCAAGTGGTTTGGCTATGCGTTGGTTAATGGGTTAATTGGTGAGCTATGAGGTGAAGGGGAGGGTCCGATGCCTTGTCAATCAAAGAATGCCTTGTCAACCAACCAGAGGCAGCTTTGCAAACCCAGCAGCCTTGTCAACCAACCAGAAGCCGTTTGTCAATGCCAGCAGCCTTGTCAACCAACCAGAGGCAGCTTTGCAAAGCCAGCAGCCTTGTCAACCAACCAGAAGCCGTTTGTCAATGCCAGCAGCCTTGTCAACCAATCAGAGGCAGCTTTTTCACTCCCAGCAGTAGGTATAAAACCAGCAGGCCTGGCCTGCGCTCAGGCCATTGGCCTGCGCTCAGGCCATTGGCCTGCGCTCAGGCCATTGGCCTGCGCTCAGGCCATTGGCCTGCGCTCAGGCCATTGGCCTGCGCTCAGGCCATTGGCCTGCGCTCAGGCCATTGGCCTGCGCTCAGGCCATTGGCCTGCGCTCAGGCCATTGGCCTGCGCTCAGGCCATTGGCCTGCGCTCAGGCCATTGGCCTGCGCTCAGGCCATTGGCCTGCGCTCAGGCCATTGGCCTGCGCTCAGGCCATTGGCCTGCGCTCAGGCCATTGGCCTGCGCTCAGGCCATTGGCCGCCCAATTTCTCTCTCTCTTTTCCCTCTGGATTTGACTTTTCTTCTTCTCTCCCCCCCCCCCCACCTAATCTCAGGTTTTTTGTTTTCTTTATTTCCTTTACCACTCTTTCCTTCTTTCACACTCTTCCAGATTGTGCAACGTTTCCTCTTTCTGTCCAGCTCCTTTGGTCTCATGCTTTTACAGTGGTCAGCCAAAAGGAGGAGGAGGATTTCTATATGGTAAATGCTTCAAAGTGGGGACTTCATCTGTGGTATGTCACAAATGGGACAAGCACCCAATTGTTGCAGTGTGTTCTGCTGCTTCTGTTTAGAGTTCCAGCCAGCTCTTCCCTCCAAGTGCATTACACAAGCACGCACACACAGAGACACAGGGACGCCCCATTTCATAATGGTAATTTTATTCTTTATACTCCACACAACTCACTGGGTTGCCCCGGCCGCTCTGGGCGGCATCCATGATGTGTAAAAACATAATAAAAAACTAGACGTTTTTTTTAAAAAAAACCCTTCACTGTACAGGATTGCCTTCAGACGGCTTGGGAGTCGGAGAACTCCATACCCCCCAACATTTCTCCTTTGAAAATAGGGACACCCTAAGGAAAAGAGATTAACAGGAATCCTTCAAGTGGTTTGGCTATGCGTTGGTTAATGGGTTAATTGGTGAGCTATGAGGTGAAGGGGAGGGTCCGATGCCTTGTCAATCAAAGAATGCCTTGTCAACCAACCAGAGGCAGCTTTGCAAACCCAGCAGCCTTGTCAACCAACCAGAAGCCGTTTGTCAATGCCAGCAGCCTTGTCAACCAACCAGAGGCAGCTTTGCAAAGCCAGCAGCCTTGTCAACCAACCAGAAGCCGTTTGTCAATGCCAGCAGCCTTGTCAACCAATCAGAGGCAGCTTTTTCACTCCCAGCAGTAGGTATAAAACCAGCAGGCCTGGCCTGCGCTCAGGCCATTGGCCTGCGCTCAGGCCATTGGCCTGCGCTCAGGCCATTGGCCTGCGCTCAGGCCATTGGCCTGCGCTCAGGCCATTGGCCTGCGCTCAGGCCATTGGCCTGCGCTCAGGCCATTGGCCTGCGCTCAGGCCATTGGCCTGCGCTCAGGCCATTGGCCTGCGCTCAGGCCATTGGCCTGCGCTCAGGCCATTGGCCTGCGCTCAGGCCATTGGCCTGCGCTCAGGCCATTGGCCTGCGCTCAGGCCATTGGCCTGCGCTCAGGCCATTGGCCGCCCCAATTTCTCTCTCTCTTTTCCCTCTGGATTTGACTTTTCTTCTTCTCTCCCCCCCCCCCCACCTAATCTCAGGTTTTTTGTTTTCTTTATTTCCTTTACCACTCTTTCCTTCTTTCACACTCTTCCAGATTGTGCAACGTTTCCTCTTTCTGTCCAGCTCCTTTGGTCTCATGCTTTTACAGTGGTCAGCCAAAAGGAGGAGGAGGATTTCTATATGGTAAATGCTTCAAAGTGGGGACTTCATCTGTGGTATGTCACAAATGGGACAAGCACCCAATTGTTGCAGTGTGTTCTGCTGCTTCTGTTTAGAGTTCCAGCCAGCTCTTCCCTCCAAGTGCATTACACAAGCACGCACACACAGAGACACAGGGACGCCCCATTTCATAATGGTAATTTTATTCTTTATACTCCACACAACTCACTGGGTTGCCCCGGCCGCTCTGGGCGGCATCCATGATGTGTAAAAACATAATAAAAAACTAGACGTTTTTTTAAAAAAAACCCTTCACTGTACAGGATTGCCTTCAGACGGCTTGGGAGTCGGAGAACTCCATACCCCCCAACATTTCTCCTTTGAAAATAGGGACACCCTAAGGAAAAGAGATTAACAGGAATCCTTCAAGTGGTTTGGCTATGCGTTGGTTAATGGGTTAATTGGTGAGCTATGAGGTGAAGGGGAGGGTCCGATGCCTTGTCAATCAAAGAATGCCTTGTCAACCAACCAGAGGCAGCTTTGCAAACCCAGCAGCCTTGTCAACCAACCAGAAGCCGTTTGTCAATGCCAGCAGCCTTGTCAACCAACCAGAGGCAGCTTTGCAAAGCCAGCAGCCTTGTCAACCAACCAGAAGCCGTTTGTCAATGCCAGCAGCCTTGTCAACCAATCAGAGGCAGCTTTTTCACTCCCAGCAGTAGGTATAAAACCAGCAGGCCTGGCCTGCGCTCAGGCCATTGGCCTGCGCTCAGGCCATTGGCCTGCGCTCAGGCCATTGGCCTGCGCTCAGGCCATTGGCCTGCGCTCAGGCCATTGGCCTGCGCTCAGGCCATTGGCCTGCGCTCAGGCCATTGGCCTGCGCTCAGGCCATTGGCCTGCGCTCAGGCCATTGGCCTGCGCTCAGGCCATTGGCCTGCGCTCAGGCCATTGGCCTGCGCTCAGGCCATTGGCCTGCGCTCAGGCCATTGGCCTGCGCTCAGGCCATTGGCCTGCGCTCAGGCCATTGGCCTGCGCTCAGGCCATTGGCCTGCGCTCAGGCCATTGGCCTGCGCTCAGGCCATTGGCCTGCGCTCAGGCCATTGGCCTGCGCTCAGGCCATTGGCCGCCCAATTTCTCTCTCTCTTTTCCCTCTGGATTTGACTTTTCTTCTTCTCTCCCCCCCCCCACCTAATCTCAGGTTTTTTGTTTTCTTTATTTCCTTTACCACTCTTTCCTTCTTTCACACTCTTCCAGATTGTGCAACGTTTCCTCTTTCTGTCCAGCTCCTTTGGTCTCATGCTTTTACAGTGGTCAGCCAAAAGGAGGAGGAGGATTTCTATATGGTAAATGCTTCAAAGTGGGGACTTCATCTGTGGTATGTCACAAATGGGACAAGCACCCAATTGTTGCAGTGTGTTCTGCTGCTTCTGTTTAGAGTTCCAGCCAGCTCTTCCCTCCAAGTGCATTACACAAGCACGCACACACAGAGACACAGGGACGCCCCATTTCATAATGGTAATTTTATTCTTTATACTCCACACAACTCACTGGGTTAATAAAGAAAACAAAAAACCTGAGATTAGGTGGGGGGGGGGAGAGAAGAAGAAAAGTCAAATCCAGAGGGAAAAGAGAGAGAGAAATTGGGCGGCCAATGGCCTGAGCGCTCAGGCCATTGCCTGCGCGCTCAGGCCATTGGCCTGCGCTCAGGCCATTGGCCGCCCAATTTCTCTCTCTCTTTTCCCTCTGGATTTGACTTTTCTTCTTCTCTCCCCCCCCCCACCTAATCTCAGGTTTTTTGTTTTCTTTATTTCCTTTACCACTCTTTCCTTCTTTCACACTCTTCCAGATTGTGCAACGTTTCCTCTTTCTGTCCAGCTCCTTTGGTCTCATGCTTTTACAGTGGTCAGCCAAAAGGAGGAGGAGGATTTCTATATGGTAAATGCTTCAAAGTGGGGACTTCATCTGTGGTATGTCACAAATGGGACAAGCACCCAATTGTTGCAGTGTGTTCTGCTGCTTCTGTTTAGAGTTCCAGCCAGCTCTTCCCTCCAAGTGCATTACACAAGCACGCACACACAGAGACACAGGGACGCCCCATTTCATAATGGTAATTTTATTCTTTATACTCCACACAACTCACTGGGTTGCCCCGGCCGCTCTGGGCGGCATCCATGATGTGTAAAAACATAATAAAAAACTAGACGTTTTTTTAAAAAAAAACCCTTCACTGTACAGGATTGCCTTCAGACGGCTTGGGAGTCGGAGAACTCCATACCCCCCAACATTTCTCCTTTGAAAATAGGGACACCCTAAGGAAAAGAGATTAACAGGAATCCTTCAAGTGGTTTGGCTATGCGTTGGTTAATGGGTTAATTGGTGAGCTATGAGGTGAAGGGGAGGGTCCGATGCCTTGTCAATCAAAGAATGCCTTGTCAACCAACCAGAGGCAGCTTTGCAAACCCAGCAGCCTTGTCAACCAACCAGAAGCCGTTTGTCAATGCCAGCAGCCTTGTCAACCAACCAGAGGCAGCTTTGCAAAGCCAGCAGCCTTGTCAACCAACCAGAAGCCGTTTGTCAATGCCAGCAGCCTTGTCAACCAATCAGAGGCAGCTTTTTCACTCCCAGCAGTAGGTATAAAACCAGCAGGCCATTGGCCTGCGCTCAGGCCATTGGCCTGCGCTCAGGCCATTGGCCGCCCAATTTCTCTCTCTCTTTTCCCTCTGGATTTGACTTTTCTTCTTCTCTCCCCCCCCCCACCTAATCTCAGGTTTTTTGTTTTCTTTATTTCCTTTACCACTCTTTCCTTCTTTCACACTCTTCCAGATTGTGCAACGTTTCCTCTTTCTGTCCAGCTCCTTTGGTCTCATGCTTTTACAGTGGTCAGCCAAAAGGAGGAGGAGGATTTCTATATGGTAAATGCTTCAAAGTGGGGACTTCATCTGTGGTATGTCACAAATGGGACAAGCACCCAATTGTTGCAGTGTGTTCTGCTGCTTCTGTTTAGAGTTCCAGCCAGCTCTTCCCTCCAAGTGCATTACACAAGCACGCACACACAGAGACACAGGGACGCCCCATTTCATAATGGTAATTTTATTCTTTATACTCCACACAACTCACTGGGTTAATAAAGAAAACAAAAAACCTGAGATTAGGTGGGGGGGGGGAGAGAAGAAGAAAAGTCAAATCCAGAGGGAAAAGAGAGAGAGAAATTGGGCGGCCAATGGCCTGAGCGCTCAGGCCATTGGCCTGCGCTCAGGCCATTGGCCGCCCAATTTCTCTCTCTCTTTTCCCTCTGGATTTGACTTTTCTTCTTCTCTCCCCCCCCCCCCCACCTAATCTCAGGTTTTTTGTTTTCTTTATTTCCTTTACCACTCTTTCCTTCTTTCACACTCTTCCAGATTGTGCAACGTTTCCTCTTTCTGTCCAGCTCCTTTGGTCTCATGCTTTTACAGTGGTCAGCCAAAAGGAGGAGGAGGATTTCTATATGGTAAATGCTTCAAAGTGGGGACTTCATCTGTGGTATGTCACAAATGGGACAAGCACCCAATTGTTGCAGTGTGTTCTGCTGCTTCTGTTTAGAGTTCCAGCCAGCTCTTCCCTCCAAGTGCATTACACAAGCACGCACACACAGAGACACAGGGACGCCCCATTTCATAATGGTAATTTTATTCTTTATACTCCACACAACTCACTGGGTTGCCCCGGCCGCTCTGGGCGGCATCCATGATGTGTAAAAACATAATAAAAAACTAGACGTTTTTTTAAAAAAAACCCTTCACTGTACAGGATTGCCTTCAGACGGCTTGGGAGTCGGAGAACTCCATACCCCCCAACATTTCTCCTTTGAAAATAGGGACACCCTAAGGAAAAGAGATTAACAGGAATCCTTCAAGTGGTTTGGCTATGCGTTGGTTAATGGGTTAATTGGTGAGCTATGAGGTGAAGGGGAGGGTCCGATGCCTTGTCAATCAAAGAATGCCTTGTCAACCAACCAGAGGCAGCTTTGCAAACCCAGCAGCCTTGTCAACCAACCAGAAGCCGTTTGTCAATGCCAGCAGCCTTGTCAACCAACCAGAGGCAGCTTTGCAAAGCCAGCAGCCTTGTCAACCAACCAGAAGCCGTTTGTCAATGCCAGCAGCCTTGTCAACCAATCAGAGGCAGCTTTTTCACTCCCAGCAGTAGGTATAAAACCAGCAGGCCATTGGCCTGCGCTCAGGCCATTGGCCGCCCAATTTCTCTCTCTCTTTTCCCTCTGGATTTGACTTTTCTTCTTCTCTCCCCCCCCCCCCACCTAATCTCAGGTTTTTTGTTTTCTTTATTTCCTTTACCACTCTTTCCTTCTTTCACACTCTTCCAGATTGTGCAACGTTTCCTCTTTCTGTCCAGCTCCTTTGGTCTCATGCTTTTACAGTGGTCAGCCAAAAGGAGGAGGAGGATTTCTATATGGTAAATGCTTCAAAGTGGGGACTTCATCTGTGGTATGTCACAAATGGGACAAGCACCCAATTGTTGCAGTGTGTTCTGCTGCTTCTGTTTAGAGTTCCAGCCAGCTCTTCCCTCCAAGTGCATTACACAAGCACGCACACACAGAGACACAGGGACGCCCCATTTCATAATGGTAATTTTATTCTTTATACTCCACACAACTCACTGGGTTGCCCCGGCCGCTCTGGGCGGCATCCATGATGTGTAAAAACATAATAAAAAACTAGACGTTTTTTTTAAAAAAACCCTTCACTGTACAGGATTGCCTTCAGACGGCTTGGGAGTCGGAGAACTCCATACCCCCCAACATTTCTCCTTTGAAAATAGGGACACCCTAAGGAAAAGAGATTAACAGGAATCCTTCAAGTGGTTTGGCTATGCGTTGGTTAATGGGTTAATTGGTGAGCTATGAGGTGAAGGGGAGGGTCCGATGCCTTGTCAATCAAAGAATGCCTTGTCAACCAACCAGAGGCAGCTTTGCAAACCCAGCAGCCTTGTCAACCAACCAGAAGCCGTTTGTCAATGCCAGCAGCCTTGTCAACCAACCAGAGGCAGCTTTGCAAAGCCAGCAGCCTTGTCAACCAACCAGAAGCCGTTTGTCAATGCCAGCAGCCTTGTCAACCAATCAGAGGCAGCTTTTTCACTCCCAGCAGTAGGTATAAAACCAGCAGGCCTGGCCTGCGCTCAGGCCATTGGCCTGCGCTCAGGCCATTGGCCTGCGCTCAGGCCATTGGCCTGCGCTCAGGCCATTGGCCTGCGCTCAGGCCATTGGCCTGCGCTCAGGCCATTGGCCTGCGCTCAGGCCATTGGCCTGCGCTCAGGCCATTGGCCTGCGCTCAGGCCATTGGCCTGCGCTCAGGCCATTGGCCTGCGCTCAGGCCATTGGCCTGCGCTCAGGCCATTGGCCTGCGCTCAGGCCATTGGCCTGCGCTCAGGCCATTGGCCTGCGCTCAGGCCATTGGCCTGCGCTCAGGCCATTGGCCTGCGCTCAGGCCATTGGCCGCCCAATTTCTCTCTCTCTTTTCCCTCTGGATTTGACTTTTCTTCTTCTCTCCCCCCCCCACCTAATCTCAGGTTTTTTGTTTTCTTTATTTCCTTTACCACTCTTTCCTTCTTTCACACTCTTCCAGATTGTGCAACGTTTCCTCTTTCTGTCCAGCTCCTTTGGTCTCATGCTTTTACAGTGGTCAGCCAAAAGGAGGAGGAGGATTTCTATATGGTAAATGCTTCAAAGTGGGGACTTCATCTGTGGTATGTCACAAATGGGACAAGCACCCAATTGTTGCAGTGTGTTCTGCTGCTTCTGTTTAGAGTTCCAGCCAGCTCTTCCCTCCAAGTGCATTACACAAGCACGCACACACAGAGACACAGGGACGCCCCATTTCATAATGGTAATTTTATTCTTTATACTCCACACAACTCACTGGGTTAATAAAGAAAACAAAAAACCTGAGATTAGGTGGGGGGGGGGGAGAGAAGAAGAAAAGTCAAATCCAGAGGGAAAAGAGAGAGAGAAATTGGACGGCCAATGGCCTGAGCGCTCAGGCCATTGGCCTGCGCTCAGGCCATTGGCCGCCCAATTTCTCTCTCTCTTTTCCCTCTGGATTTGACTTTTCTTCTTCTCTCCCCCCCCCCACCTAATCTCAGGTTTTTTGTTTTCTTTATTTCCTTTACCACTCTTTCCTTCTTTCACACTCTTCCAGATTGTGCAACGTTTCCTCTTTCTGTCCAGCTCCTTTGGTCTCATGCTTTTACAGTGGTCAGCCAAAAGGAGGAGGAGGATTTCTATATGGTAAATGCTTCAAAGTGGGGACTTCATCTGTGGTATGTCACAAATGGGACAAGCACCCAATTGTTGCAGTGTGTTCTGCTGCTTCTGTTTAGAGTTCCAGCCAGCTCTTCCCTCCAAGTGCATTACACAAGCACGCACACACAGAGACACAGGGACGCCCCATTTCATAATGGTAATTTTATTCTTTATACTCCACACAACTCACTGGGTTAATAAAGAAAACAAAAAACCTGAGATTAGGTGGGGGGGGGGAGAGAAGAAGAAAAGTCAAATCCAGAGGGAAAAGAGAGAGAGAAATTGGGCGGCCAATGGCCTGAGCGCTCAGGCCATTGGCCTGCGCTCAGGCCATTGGCCGCCCAATTTCTCTCTCTCTTTTCCCTCTGGATTTGACTTTTCTTCTTCTCTCCCCCCCCCCACCTAATCTCAGGTTTTTTGTTTTCTTTATTTCCTTTACCACTCTTTCCTTCTTTCACACTCTTCCAGATTGTGCAACGTTTCCTCTTTCTGTCCAGCTCCTTTGGTCTCATGCTTTTACAGTGGTCAGCCAAAAGGAGGAGGAGGATTTCTATATGGTAAATGCTTCAAAGTGGGGACTTCATCTGTGGTATGTCACAAATGGGACAAGCACCCAATTGTTGCAGTGTGTTCTGCTGCTTCTGTTTAGAGTTCCAGCCAGCTCTTCCCTCCAAGTGCATTACACAAGCACGCACACACAGAGACACAGGGACGCCCCATTTCATAATGGTAATTTTATTCTTTATACTCCACACAACTCACTGGGTTGCCCCGGCCGCTCTGGGCGGCATCCATGATGTGTAAAAACATAATAAAAAACTAGACGTTTTTTTAAAAAAAACCCTTCACTGTACAGGATTGCCTTCAGACGGCTTGGGAGTCGGAGAACTCCATACCCCCCAACATTTCTCCTTTGAAAATAGGGACACCCTAAGGAAAAGAGATTAACAGGAATCCTTCAAGTGGTTTGGCTATGCGTTGGTTAATGGGTTAATTGGTGAGCTATGAGGTGAAGGGGAGGGTCCGATGCCTTGTCAATCAAAGAATGCCTTGTCAACCAACCAGAGGCAGCTTTGCAAACCCAGCAGCCTTGTCAACCAACCAGAAGCCGTTTGTCAATGCCAGCAGCCTTGTCAACCAACCAGAGGCAGCTTTGCAAAGCCAGCAGCCTTGTCAACCAACCAGAAGCCGTTTGTCAATGCCAGCAGCCTTGTCAACCAATCAGAGGCAGCTTTTTCACTCCCAGCAGTAGGTATAAAACCAGCAGGCCATTGGCCTGCGCTCAGGCCATTGGCCGCCCAATTTCTCTCTCTCTTTTCCCTCTGGATTTGACTTTTCTTCTTCTCTCCCCCCCCCCCACCTAATCTCAGGTTTTTTGTTTTCTTTATTTCCTTTACCACTCTTTCCTTCTTTCACACTCTTCCAGATTGTGCAACGTTTCCTCTTTCTGTCCAGCTCCTTTGGTCTCATGCTTTTACAGTGGTCAGCCAAAAGGAGGAGGAGGATTTCTATATGGTAAATGCTTCAAAGTGGGGACTTCATCTGTGGTATGTCACAAATGGGACAAGCACCCAATTGTTGCAGTGTGTTCTGCTGCTTCTGTTTAGAGTTCCAGCCAGCTCTTCCCTCCAAGTGCATTACACAAGCACGCACACACAGAGACACAGGGACGCCCCATTTCATAATGGTAATTTTATTCTTTATACTCCACACAACTCACTGGGTTGCCCCGGCCGCTCTGGGCGGCATCCATCATGTGTAAAAACATAATAAAAAACTAGACGTTTTTTTAAAAAAAAACCCTTCACTGTACAGGATTGCCTTCAGACGGCTTGGGAGTCGGAGAACTCCATACCCCCCAACATTTCTCCTTTGAAAATAGGGACACCCTAAGGAAAAGAGATTAACAGGAATCCTTCAAGTGGTTTGGCTATGCGTTGGTTAATGGGTTAATTGGTGAGCTATGAGGTGAAGGGGAGGGTCCGATGCCTTGTCAATCAAAGAATGCCTTGTCAACCAACCAGAGGCAGCTTTGCAAACCCAGCAGCCTTGTCAACCAACCAGAAGCCGTTTGTCAATGCCAGCAGCCTTGTCAACCAACCAGAGGCAGCTTTGCAAAGCCAGCAGCCTTGTCAACCAACCAGAAGCCGTTTGTCAATGCCAGCAGCCTTGTCAACCAATCAGAGGCAGCTTTTTCACTCCCAGCAGTAGGTATAAAACCAGCAGGCCTGGCCTGCGCTCAGGCCATTGGCCTGCGCTCAGGCCATTGGCCTGCGCTCAGGCCATTGGCCTGCGCTCAGGCCATTGGCCTGCGCTCAGGCCATTGGCCTGCGCTCAGGCCATTGGCCTGCGCTCAGGCCATTGGCCTGCGCTCAGGCCATTGGCCTGCGCTCAGGCCATTGGCCTGCGCTCAGGCCATTGGCCTGCGCTCAGGCCATTGGCCTGCGCTCAGGCCATTGGCCTGCGCTCAGGCCATTGGCCTGCGCTCAGGCCATTGGCCTGCGCTCAGGCCATTGGCCTGCGCTCAGGCCATTGGCCTGCGCTCAGGCCATTGGCCTGCGCTCAGGCCATTGGCCTGCGCTCAGGCCATTGGCCTGCGCTCAGGCCATTGGCCTGCGCTCAGGCCATTGGCCGCCCAATTTCTCTCTCTCTTTTCCCTCTGGATTTGACTTTTCTTCTTCTCTCCCCCCCCCCCACCTAATCTCAGGTTTTTTGTTTTCTTTATTTCCTTTACCACTCTTTCCTTCTTTCACACTCTTCCAGATTGTGCAACGTTTCCTCTTTCTGTCCAGCTCCTTTGGTCTCATGCTTTTACAGTGGTCAGCCAAAAGGAGGAGGAGGATTTCTATATGGTAAATGCTTCAAAGTGGGGACTTCATCTGTGGTATGTCACAAATGGGACAAGCACCCAATTGTTGCAGTGTGTTCTGCTGCTTCTGTTTAGAGTTCCAGCCAGCTCTTCCCTCCAAGTGCATTACACAAGCACGCACACACAGAGACACAGGGACGCCCCATTTCATAATGGTAATTTTATTCTTTATACTCCACACAACTCACTGGGTTAATAAAGAAAACAAAAAACCTGAGATTAGGTGGGGGGGGGGAGAGAAGAAGAAAAGTCAAATCCAGAGGGAAAAGAGAGAGAGAAATTGGGCGGCCAATGGCCTGAGCGCTCAGGCCATTGGCCTGCGCGCTCAGGCCATTGGCCTGCGCTCAGGCCATTGGCCGCCCAATTTCTCTCTCTCTTTTCCCTCTGGATTTGACTTTTCTTCTTCTCTCCCCCCCCCCACCTAATCTCAGGTTTTTTGTTTTCTTTATTTCCTTTACCACTCTTTCCTTCTTTCACACTCTTCCAGATTGTGCAACGTTTCCTCTTTCTGTCCAGCTCCTTTGGTCTCATGCTTTTACAGTGGTCAGCCAAAAGGAGGAGGAGGATTTCTATATGGTAAATGCTTCAAAGTGGGGACTTCATCTGTGGTATGTCACAAATGGGACAAGCACCCAATTGTTGCAGTGTGTTCTGCTGCTTCTGTTTAGAGTTCCAGCCAGCTCTTCCCTCCAAGTGCATTACACAAGCACGCACACACAGAGACACAGGGACGCCCCATTTCATAATGGTAATTTTATTCTTTATACTCCACACAACTCACTGGGTTGCCCCGGCCGCTCTGGGCGGCATCCATGATGTGTAAAAACATAATAAAAAACTAGACGTTTTTTTAAAAAAAACCCTTCACTGTACAGGATTGCCTTCAGACGGCTTGGGAGTCGGAGAACTCCATACCCCCCAACATTTCTCCTTTGAAAATAGGGACACCCTAAGGAAAAGAGATTAACAGGAATCCTTCAAGTGGTTTGGCTATGCGTTGGTTAATGGGTTAATTGGTGAGCTATGAGGTGAAGGGGAGGGTCCGATGCCTTGTCAATCAAAGAATGCCTTGTCAACCAACCAGAGGCAGCTTTGCAAACCCAGCAGCCTTGTCAACCAACCAGAAGCCGTTTGTCAATGCCAGCAGCCTTGTCAACCAACCAGAGGCAGCTTTGCAAAGCCAGCAGCCTTGTCAACCAACCAGAAGCCGTTTGTCAATGCCAGCAGCCTTGTCAACCAATCAGAGGCAGCTTTTTCACTCCCAGCAGTAGGTATAAAACCAGCAGGCCATTGGCCTGCGCTCAGGCCATTGGCCGCCCAATTTCTCTCTCTCTTTTCCCTCTGGATTTGACTTTTCTTCTTCTCTCCCCCCCCCACCTAATCTCAGGTTTTTTGTTTTCTTTATTTCCTTTACCACTCTTTCCTTCTTTCACACTCTTCCAGATTGTGCAACGTTTCCTCTTTCTGTCCAGCTCCTTTGGTCTCATGCTTTTACAGTGGTCAGCCAAAAGGAGGAGGAGGATTTCTATATGGTAAATGCTTCAAAGTGGGGACTTCATCTGTGGTATGTCACAAATGGGACAAGCACCCAATTGTTGCAGTGTGTTCTGCTGCTTCTGTTTAGAGTTCCAGCCAGCTCTTCCCTCCAAGTGCATTACACAAGCACGCACACACAGAGACACAGGGACGCCCCATTTCATAATGGTAATTTTATTCTTTATACTCCACACAACTGACTGGGTTGCCCCGGCCACATCCATCATGTGTAAAAACATAATAAAAAACTAGACGTTTTTTTAAAAAAAACCCTTCACTGTACAGGATTGCCTTCAGACGGCTTGGGAGTCGGAGAACTCCATACCCCCCAACATTTCTCCTTTGAAAATAGGGACACCCTAAGGAAAAGAGATTAACAGGAATCCTTCAAGTGGTTTGGCTATGCGTTGGTTAATGGGTTAATTGGTGAGCTATGAGGTGAAGGGGAGGGTCCGATGCCTTGTCAATCAAAGAATGCCTTGTCAACCAACCAGAGGCAGCTTTGCAAACCCAGCAGCCTTGTCAACCAACCAGAAGCCGTTTGTCAATGCCAGCAGCCTTGTCAACCAACCAGAGGCAGCTTTGCAAAGCCAGCAGCCTTGTCAACCAACCAGAAGCCGTTTGTCAATGCCAGCAGCCTTGTCAACCAATCAGAGGCAGCTTTTTCACTCCCAGCAGTAGGTATAAAACCAGCAGGCCTGGCCTGCGCTCAGGCCATTGGCCTGCGCTCAGGCCATTGGCCTGCGCTCAGGCCATTGGCCTGCGCTCAGGCCATTGGCCTGCGCTCAGGCCATTGGCCTGCGCTCAGGCCATTGGCCTGCGCTCAGGCCATTGGCCTGCGCTCAGGCCATTGGCCTGCGCTCAGGCCATTGGCCTGCGCTCAGGCCATTGGCCTGCGCTCAGGCCATTGGCCTGCGCTCAGGCCATTGGCCTGCGCTCAGGCCATTGGCCTGCGCTCAGGCCATTGGCCTGCGCTCAGGCCATTGGCCTGCGCTCAGGCCATTGGCCTGCGCTCAGGCCATTGGCCTGCGCTCAGGCCATTGGCCTGCGCTCAGGCCATTGGCCTGCGCTCAGGCCATTGGCCGCCCAATTTCTCTCTCTCTTTTCCCTCTGGATTTGACTTTTCTTCTTCTCTCCCCCCCCCCACCTAATCTCAGGTTTTTTGTTTTCTTTATTTCCTTTACCACTCTTTCCTTCTTTCACACTCTTCCAGATTGTGCAACGTTTCCTCTTTCTGTCCAGCTCCTTTGGTCTCATGCTTTTACAGTGGTCAGCCAAAAGGAGGAGGAGGATTTCTATATGGTAAATGCTTCAAAGTGGGGACTTCATCTGTGGTATGTCACAAATGGGACAAGCACCCAATTGTTGCAGTGTGTTCTGCTGCTTCTGTTTAGAGTTCCAGCCAGCTCTTCCTCCAAGTGCATTACACAAGCACGCACACACAGAGACACAGGGACGCCCCATTTCATAATGGTAATTTTATTCTTTATACTCCACACAACTCACTGGGTTAATAAAGAAAACAAAAAACCTGAGATTAGGTGGGGGGGGGGGAGAGAAGAAGAAAAGTCAAATCCAGAGGGAAAAGAGAGAGAGAAATTGGGCGGCCAATGGCCTGAGCGCTCAGGCCATTGGCCTGCGCTCAGGCCATTGGCCGCCCAATTTCTCTCTCTCTTTTCCCTCTGGATTTGACTTTTCTTCTTCTCTCCCCCCCCCCACCTAATCTCAGGTTTTTTGTTTTCTTTATTTCCTTTACCACTCTTTCCTTCTTTCACACTCTTCCAGATTGTGCAACGTTTCCTCTTTCTGTCCAGCTCCTTTGGTCTCATGCTTTTACAGTGGTCAGCCAAAAGGAGGAGGAGGATTTCTATATGGTAAATGCTTCAAAGTGGGGACTTCATCTGTGGTATGTCACAAATGGGACAAGCACCCAATTGTTGCAGTGTGTTCTGCTGCTTCTGTTTAGAGTTCCAGCCAGCTCTTCCCTCCAAGTGCATTACACAAGCACGCACACACAGAGACACAGGGACGTCCCATTTCATAATGGTAATTTTATTCTTTATACTCCACACAACTCACTGGGTTGCCCCGGCCGCTCTGGGCGGCATCCATGATGTGTAAAAACATAATAAAAAACTAGACGTTTTTTTAAAAAAAACCCTTCACTGTACAGGATTGCCTTCAGACGGCTTGGGAGTCGGAGAACTCCATACCCCCCAACATTTCTCCTTTGAAAATAGGGACACCCTAAGGAAAAGAGATTAACAGGAATCCTTCAAGTGGTTTGGCTATGTGTTGGTTAATGGGTTAATTGGTGAGCTATGAGGTGAAGGGGAGGGTCCGATGCCTTGTCAATCAAAGAATGCCTTGTCAACCAACCAGAGGCAGCTTTGCAAACCCAGCAGCCTTGTCAACCAACCAGAAGCCGTTTGTCAATGCCAGCAGCCTTGTCAACCAACCAGAGGCAGCTTTGCAAAGCCAGCAGCCTTGTCAACCAACCAGAAGCCGTTTGTCAATGCCAGCAGCCTTGTCAACCAATCAGAGGCAGCTTTTTCACTCCCAGCAGTAGGTATAAAACCAGCAGGCCTGGCCTGCGCTCAGGCCATTGGCCTGCGCTCAGGCCATTGGCCTGCGCTCAGGCCATTGGCCTGCGCTCAGGCCATTGGCCTGCGCTCAGGCCATTGGCCTGCGCTCAGGCCATTGGCCTGCGCTCAGGCCATTGGCCTGCGCTCAGGCCATTGGCCTGCGCTCAGGCCATTGGCCTGCGCTCAGGCCATTGGCCTGCGCTCAGGCCATTGGCCTGCGCTCAGGCCATTGGCCTGCGCTCAGGCCATTGGCCTGCGCTCAGGCCATTGGCCTGCGCTCAGGCCATTGGCCTGCGCTCAGGCCATTGGCCTGCGCTCAGGCCATTGGCCTGCGCTCAGGCCATTGGCCTGCGCTCAGGCCATTGGCCTGCGCTCAGGCCATTGGCCTGCGCTCAGGCCATTGGCCTGCGCTCAGGCCATTGGCCGCCCAATTTCTCTCTCTCTTTTCCCTCTGGATTTGACTTTTCTTCTTCTCTCCCCCCCCCACCTAATCTCAGGTTTTTTGTTTTCTTTATTTCCTTTACCACTCTTTCCTTCTTTCACACTCTTCCAGATTGTGCAACGTTTCCTCTTTCTGTCCAGCTCCTTTGGTCTCATGCTTTTACAGTGGTCAGCCAAAAGGAGGAGGAGGATTTCTATATGGTAAATGCTTCAAAGTGGGGACTTCATCTGTGGTATGTCACAAATGGGACAAGCACCCAATTGTTGCAGTGTGTTCTGCTGCTTCTGTTTAGAGTTCCAGCCAGCTCTTCCCTCCAAGTGCATTACACAAGCACGCACACACAGAGACACAGGGACGCCCCATTTCATAATGGTAATTTTATTCTTTATACTCCACACAACTCACTGGGTTGCCCCGGCCGCTCTGGGCGGCATCCATGATGTGTAAAAACATAATAAAAAACTAGACGTTTTTTTAAAAAAAACCCTTCACTGTACAGGATTGCCTTCAGACGGCTTGGGAGTCGGAGAACTCCATACCCCCCAACATTTCTCCTTTGAAAATAGGGACACCCTAAGGAAAAGAGATTAACAGGAATCCTTCAAGTGGTTTGGCTATGTGTTGGTTAATGGGTTAATTGGTGAGCTATGAGGTGAAGGGGAGGGTCCGATGCCTTGTCAATCAAAGAATGCCTTGTCAACCAACCAGAGGCAGCTTTGCAAACCCAGCAGCCTTGTCAACCAACCAGAAGCCGTTTGTCAATGCCAGCAGCCTTGTCAACCAACCAGAGGCAGCTTTGCAAAGCCAGCAGCCTTGTCAACCAACCAGAAGCCGTTTGTCAATGCCAGCAGCCTTGTCAACCAATCAGAGGCAGCTTTTTCACTCCCAGCAGTAGGTATAAAACCAGCAGGCCATTGGCCTGCGCTCAGGCCATTGGCCTGCGCTCAGGCCATTGGCCGCCCAATTTCTCTCTCTCTTTTCCCTCTGGATTTGACTTTTCTTCTTCTCTCCCCCCCCCCCCACCTAATCTCAGGTTTTTTGTTTTCTTTATTTCCTTTACCACTCTTTCCTTCTTTCACACTCTTCCAGATTGTGCAACGTTTCCTCTTTCTGTCCAGCTCCTTTGGTCTCATGCTTTTACAGTGGTCAGCCAAAAGGAGGAGGAGGATTTCTATATGGTAAATGCTTCAAAGTGGGGACTTCATCTGTGGTATGTCACAAATGGGACAAGCACCCAATTGTTGCAGTGTGTTCTGCTGCTTCTGTTTAGAGTTCCAGCCAGCTCTTCCCTCCAAGTGCATTACACAAGCACGCACACACAGAGACACAGGGACGCCCCATTTCATAATGGTAATTTTATTCTTTATACTCCACACAACTCACTGGGTTAATAAAGAAAACAAAAAACCTGAGATTAGGTGGGGGGGGGGGAGAGAAGAAGAAAAGTCAAATCCAGAGGGAAAAGAGAGAGAGAAATTGGGCGGCCAATGGCCTGAGCGCTCAGGCCATTGGCCTGCGCTCAGGCCATTGGCCGCCCAATTTCTCTCTCTCTTTTCCCTCTGGATTTGACTTTTCTTCTTCTCTCCCCCCCCCCACCTAATCTCAGGTTTTTTGTTTTCTTTATTTCCTTTACCACTCTTTCCTTCTTTCACACTCTTCCAGATTGTGCAACGTTTCCTCTTTCTGTCCAGCTCCTTTGGTCTCATGCTTTTACAGTGGTCAGCCAAAAGGAGGAGGAGGATTTCTATATGGTAAATGCTTCAAAGTGGGGACTTCATCTGTGGTATGTCACAAATGGGACAAGCACCCAATTGTTGCAGTGTGTTCTGCTGCTTCTGTTTAGAGTTCCAGCCAGCTCTTCCCTCCAAGTGCATTACACAAGCACGCACACACAGAGACACAGGGACGCCCCATTTCATAATGGTAATTTTATTCTTTATACTCCACACAACTCACTGGGTTGCCCCGGCCGCTCTGGGCGGCATCCATGATGTGTAAAAACATAATAAAAAACTAGACGTTTTTTTAAAAAAAACCCTTCACTGTACAGGATTGCCTTCAGACGGCTTGGGAGTCGGAGAACTCCATACCCCCCAACATTTCTCCTTTGAAAATAGGGACACCCTAAGGAAAAGAGATTAACAGGAATCCTTCAAGTGGTTTGGCTATGCGTTGGTTAATGGGTTAATTGGTGAGCTATGAGGTGAAGGGGAGGGTCCGATGCCTTGTCAATCAAAGAATGCCTTGTCAACCAACCAGAGGCAGCTTTGCAAACCCAGCAGCCTTGTCAACCAACCAGAAGCCGTTTGTCAATGCCAGCAGCCTTGTCAACCAACCAGAGGCAAACCAACCAGAGGCAGCTTTGCAAAGCCAGCAGCCTTGTCAACCAACCAGAAGCCGTTTGTCAATGCCAGCAGCCTTGTCAACCAATCAGAGGCAGCTTTTTCACTCCCAGCAGTAGGTATAAAACCAGCAGGCCATTGGCCTGCGCTCAGGCCATTGGCCTGCGCTCAGGCCATTGGCCGCCCAATTTCTCTCTCTCTTTTCCCTCTGGATTTGACTTTTCTTCTTCTCTCCCCCCCCCCCACCTAATCTCAGGTTTTTTGTTTTCTTTATTTCCTTTACCACTCTTTCCTTCTTTCACACTCTTCCAGATTGTGCAACGTTTCCTCTTTCTGTCCAGCTCCTTTGGTCTCATGCTTTTACAGTGGTCAGCCAAAAGGAGGAGGAGGATTTCTATATGGTAAATGCTTCAAAGTGGGGACTTCATCTGTGGTATGTCACAAATGGGACAAGCACCCAATTGTTGCAGTGTGTTCTGCTGCTTCTGTTTAGAGTTCCAGCCAGCTCTTCCCTCCAAGTGCATTACACAAGCACGCACACACAGAGACACAGGGACGCCCCATTTCATAATGGTAATTTTATTCTTTATACTCCACACAACTCACTGGGTTAATAAAGAAAACAAAAAACCTGAGATTAGGTGGGGGGGGGGGAGAGAAGAAGAAAAGTCAAATCCAGAGGGAAAAGAGAGAGAGAAATTGGGCGGCCAATGGCCTGAGCGCTCAGGCCATTGGCCTGCGCTCAGGCCATTGGCCGCCCAATTTCTCTCTCTCTTTTCCCTCTGGATTTGACTTTTCTTCTTCTCTCCCCCCCCCCACCTAATCTCAGGTTTTTTGTTTTCTTTATTTCCTTTACCACTCTTTCCTTCTTTCACACTCTTCCAGATTGTGCAACGTTTCCTCTTTCTGTCCAGCTCCTTTGGTCTCATGCTTTTACAGTGGTCAGCCAAAAGGAGGAGGAGGATTTCTATATGGTAAATGCTTCAAAGTGGGGACTTCATCTGTGGTATGTCACAAATGGGACAAGCACCCAATTGTTGCAGTGTGTTCTGCTGCTTCTGTTTAGAGTTCCAGCCAGCTCTTCCCTCCAAGTGCATTACACAAGCACGCACACACAGAGACACAGGGACGCCCCATTTCATAATGGTAATTTTATTCTTTATACTCCACACAACTCACTGGGTTGCCCCGGCCGCTCTGGGCGGCATCCATGATGTGTAAAAACATAATAAAAAACTAGACGTTTTTTTAAAAAAAACCCTTCACTGTACAGGATTGCCTTCAGACGGCTTGGGAGTCGGAGAACTCCATACCCCCCAACATTTCTCCTTTGAAAATAGGGACACCCTAAGGAAAAGAGATTAACAGGAATCCTTCAAGTGGTTTGGCTATGCGTTGGTTAATGGGTTAATTGGTGAGCTATGAGGTGAAGGGGAGGGTCCGATGCCTTGTCAATCAAAGAATGCCTTGTCAACCAACCAGAGGCAGCTTTGCAAACCCAGCAGCCTTGTCAACCAAGCAGAAGCCGTTTGTCAATGCCAGCAGCCTTGTCAACCAACCAGAGGCAGCTTTGCAAAGCCAGCAGCCTTGTCAACCAACCAGAAGCCGTTTGTCAATGCCAGCAGCCTTGTCAACCAATCAGAGGCAGCTTTTTCACTCCCAGCAGTAGGTATAAAACCAGCAGGCCATTGGCCTGCGCTCAGGCCATTGGCCTGCGCTCAGGCCATTGGCCGCCCAATTTCTCTCTCTCTTTTCCCTCTGGATTTGACTTTTCTTCTTCTCTCCCCCCCCCCCCCACCTAATCTCAGGTTTTTTGTTTTCTTTATTTCCTTTACCACTCTTTCCTTCTTTCACACTCTTCCAGATTGTGCAACGTTTCCTCTTTC
Organism: Podarcis muralis; assembly: GCF_964188315.1. Lineage (NCBI taxonomy): Eukaryota > Metazoa > Chordata > Lepidosauria > Squamata > Lacertidae > Podarcis > Podarcis muralis. The sequence goes on from NC_135668.1 coordinate 15,064,406, forward strand.
TGTCCAGCTCCTTTGGTCTCATGCTTTTACAGTGGTCAGCCAAAAGGAGGAGGAGGATTTCTATATGGTAAATGCTTCAAAGTGGGGACTTCATCTGTGGTATGTCACAAATGGGACAAGCACCCAATTGTTGCAGTGTGTTCTGCTGCTTCTGTTTAGAGTTCCAGCCAGCTCTTCCCTCCAAGTGCATTACACAAGCACGCACACACAGAGACACAGGGACGCCCCATTTCATAATGGTAATTTTATTCTTTATACTCCACACAACTCACTGGGTTGCCCCGGCCGCTCTGGGCGGCATCCATGATGTGTAAAAACATAATAAAAAACTAGACGTTTTTTTAAAAAAAACCCTTCACTGTACAGGATTGCCTTCAGACGGCTTGGGAGTCGGAGAACTCCATACCCCCCAACATTTCTCCTTTGAAAATAGGGACACCCTAAGGAAAAGAGATTAACAGGAATCCTTCAAGTGGTTTGGCTATGCGTTGGTTAATGGGTTAATTGGTGAGCTATGAGGTGAAGGGGAGGGTCCGATGCCTTGTCAATCAAAGAATGCCTTGTCAACCAACCAGAGGCAGCTTTGCAAACCCAGCAGCCTTGTCAACCAACCAGAAGCCGTTTGTCAATGCCAGCAGCCTTGTCAACCAACCAGAGGCAGCTTTGCAAAGCCAGCAGCCTTGTCAACCAACCAGAAGCCGTTTGTCAATGCCAGCAGCCTTGTCAACCAATCAGAGGCAGCTTTTTCACTCCCAGCAGTAGGTATAAAACCAGCAGGCCTGGCCTGCGCTCAGGCCATTGGCCTGCGCTCAGGCCATTGGCCTGCGCTCAGGCCATTGGCCTGCGCTCAGGCCATTGGCCTGCGCTCAGGCCATTGGCCTGCGCTCAGGCCATTGGCCTGCGCTCAGGCCATTGGCCTGCGCTCAGGCCATTGGCCTGCGCTCAGGCCATTGGCCTGCGCTCAGGCCATTGGCCTGCGCTCAGGCCATTGGCCTGCGCTCAGGCCATTGGCCTGCGCTCAGGCCATTGGCCTGCGCTCAGGCCATTGGCCTGCGCTCAGGCCATTGGCCTGCGCTCAGGCCATTGGCCTGCGCTCAGGCCATTGGCCTGCGCTCAGGCCATTGGCCGCCCAATTTCTCTCTCTCTTTTCCCTCTGGATTTGACTTTTCTTCTTCTCTCCCCCCCCCCCACCTAATCTCAGGTTTTTTGTTTTCTTTATTTCCTTTACCACTCTTTCCTTCTTTCACACTCTTCCAGATTGTGCAACGTTTCCTCTTTCTGTCCAGCTCCTTTGGTCTCATGCTTTTACAGTGGTCAGCCAAAAGGAGGAGGAGGATTTCTATATGGTAAATGCTTCAAAGTGGGGACTTCATCTGTGGTATGTCACAAATGGGACAAGCACCCAATTGTTGCAGTGTGTTCTGCTGCTTCTGTTTAGAGTTCCAGCCAGCTCTTCCCTCCAAGTGCATTACACAAGCACGCACACACAGAGACACAGGGACGCCCCATTTCATAATGGTAATTTTATTCTTTATACTCCACACAACTCACTGGGTTGCCCCGGCCGCTCTGGGCGGCATCCATGATGTGTAAAAACATAATAAAAAACTAGACGTTTTTTTAAAAAAAACCCTTCACTGTACAGGATTGCCTTCAGACGGCTTGGGAGTCGGAGAACTCCATACCCCCCAACATTTCTCCTTTGAAAATAGGGACACCCTAAGGAAAAGAGATTAACAGGAATCCTTCAAGTGGTTTGGCTATGCGTTGGTTAATGGGTTAATTGGTGAGCTATGAGGTGAAGGGGAGGGTCCGATGCCTTGTCAATCAAAGAATGCCTTGTCAACCAACCAGAGGCAGCTTTGCAAACCCAGCAGCCTTGTCAACCAACCAGAAGCCGTTTGTCAATGCCAGCAGCCTTGTCAACCAACCAGAGGCAGCTTTGCAAAGCCAGCAGCCTTGTCAACCAACCAGAAGCCGTTTGTCAATGCCAGCAGCCTTGTCAACCAATCAGAGGCAGCTTTTTCACTCCCAGCAGTAGGTATAAAACCAGCAGGCCTGGCCTGCGCTCAGGCCATTGGCCTGCGCTCAGGCCATTGGCCTGCGCTCAGGCCATTGGCCTGCGCTCAGGCCATTGGCCTGCGCTCAGGCCATTGGCCTGCGCTCAGGCCATTGGCCTGCGCTCAGGCCATTGGCCTGCGCTCAGGCCATTGGCCTGCGCTCAGGCCATTGGCCTGCGCTCAGGCCATTGGCCTGCGCTCAGGCCATTGGCCTGCGCTCAGGCCATTGGCCTGCGCTCAGGCCATTGGCCTGCGCTCAGGCCATTGGCCTGCGCTCAGGCCATTGGCCTGCGCTCAGGCCATTGGCCTGCGCTCAGGCCATTGGCCTGCGCTCAGGCCATTGGCCTGCGCTCAGGCCATTGGCCTGCGCTCAGGCCATTGGCCGCCCAATTTCTCTCTCTCTTTTCCCTCTGGATTTGACTTTTCTTCTTCTCTCCCCCCCCCCACCTAATCTCAGGTTTTTTGTTTTCTTTATTTCCTTTACCACTCTTTCCTTCTTTCACACTCTTCCAGATTGTGCAACGTTTCCTCTTTCTGTCCAGCTCCTTTGGTCTCATGCTTTTACAGTGGTCAGCCAAAAGGAGGAGGAGGATTTCTATATGGTAAATGCTTCAAAGTGGGGACTTCATCTGTGGTATGTCACAAATGGGACAAGCACCCAATTGTTGCAGTGTGTTCTGCTGCTTCTGTTTAGAGTTCCAGCCAGCTCTTCCCTCCAAGTGCATTACACAAGCACGCACACACAGAGACACAGGGACGCCCCATTTCATAATGGTAATTTTATTCTTTATACTCCACACAACTCACTGGGTTGCCCCGGCCGCTCTGGGCGGCATCCATGATGTGTAAAAACATAATAAAAAACTAGACGTTTTTTTTAAAAAAACCCTTCACTGTACAGGATTGCCTTCAGACGGCTTGGGAGTCGGAGAACTCCATACCCCCCAACATTTCTCCTTTGAAAATAGGGACACCCTAAGGAAAAGAGATTAACAGGAATCCTTCAAGTGGTTTGGCTATGCGTTGGTTAATGGGTTAATTGGTGAGCTATGAGGTGAAGGGGAGGGTCCGATGCCTTGTCAATCAAAGAATGCCTTGTCAACCAACCAGAGGCAGCTTTGCAAACCCAGCAGCCTTGTCAACCAACCAGAAGCCGTTTGTCAATGCCAGCAGCCTTGTCAACCAACCAGAGGCAGCTTTGCAAAGCCAGCAGCCTTGTCAACCAACCAGAAGCCGTTTGTCAATGCCAGCAGCCTTGTCAACCAATCAGAGGCAGCTTTTTCACTCCCAGCAGTAGGTATAAAACCAGCAGGCCTGGCCTGCGCTCAGGCCATTGGCCTGCGCTCAGGCCATTGGCCTGCGCTCAGGCCATTGGCCTGCGCTCAGGCCATTGGCCTGCGCTCAGGCCATTGGCCTGCGCTCAGGCCATTGGCCTGCGCTCAGGCCATTGGCCTGCGCTCAGGCCATTGGCCTGCGCTCAGGCCATTGGCCTGCGCTCAGGCCATTGGCCTGCGCTCAGGCCATTGGCCTGCGCTCAGGCCATTGGCCTGCGCTCAGGCCATTGGCCTGCGCTCAGGCCATTGGCCTGCGCTCAGGCCATTGGCCTGCGCTCAGGCCATTGGCCTGCGCTCAGGCCATTGGCCTGCGCTCAGGCCATTGGCCTGCGCTCAGGCCATTGGCCTGCGCTCAGGCCATTGGCCTGCGCTCAGGCCATTGGCCTGCGCTCAGGCCATTGGCCGCCCAATTTCTCTCTCTCTTTTCCCTCTGGATTTGACTTTTCTTCTTCTCTCCCCCCCCCCCACCTAATCTCAGGTTTTTTGTTTTCTTTATTTCCTTTACCACTCTTTCCTTCTTTCACACTCTTCCAGATTGTGCAACGTTTCCTCTTTCTGTCCAGCTCCTTTGGTCTCATGCTTTTACAGTGGTCAGCCAAAAGGAGGAGGAGGATTTCTATATGGTAAATGCTTCAAAGTGGGGACTTCATCTGTCGTATGTCACAAATGGGACAAGCACCCAATTGTTGCAGTGTGTTCTGCTGCTTCTGTTTAGAGTTCCAGCCAGCTCTTCCCTCCAAGTGCATTACACAAGCACGCACACACAGAGACACAGGGACGCCCCATTTCATAATGGTAATTTTATTCTTTATACTCCACACAACTCACTGGGTTAATAAAGAAAACAAAAAACCTGAGATTAGGTGGGGGGGGGGGAGAGAAGAAGAAAAGTCAAATCCAGAGGGAAAAGAGAGAGAGAAATTGGGCGGCCAATGGCCTGAGCGCTCAGGCCATTGCCTGCGCGCTCAGGCCATTGGCCTGCGCTCAGGCCATTGGCCGCCCAATTTCTCTCTCTCTTTTCCCTCTGGATTTGACTTTTCTTCTTCTCTCCCCCCCCCCACCTAATCTCAGGTTTTTTGTTTTCTTTATTTCCTTTACCACTCTTTCCTTCTTTCACACTCTTCCAGATTGTGCAACGTTTCCTCTTTCTGTCCAGCTCCTTTGGTCTCATGCTTTTATAGTGGTCAGCCAAAAGGAGGAGGAGGATTTCTATATGGTAAATGCTTCAAAGTGGGGACTTCATCTGTGGTATGTCACAAATGGGACAAGCACCCAATTGTTGCAGTGTGTTCTGCTGCTTCTGTTTAGAGTTCCAGCCAGCTCTTCCCTCCAAGTGCATTACACAAGCACGCACACACAGAGACACAGGGACGCCCCATTTCATAATGGTAATTTTATTCTTTATACTCCACACAACTCACTGGGTTGCCCCGGCCGCTCTGGGCGGCATCCATGATGTGTAAAAACATAATAAAAAACTAGACGTTTTTTTAAAAAAAACCCTTCACTGTACAGGATTGCCTTCAGACGGCTTGGGAGTCGGAGAACTCCATACCCCCCAACATTTCTCCTTTGAAAATAGGGACACCCTAAGGAAAAGAGATTAACAGGAATCCTTCAAGTGGTTTGGCTATGCGTTGGTTAATGGGTTAATTGGTGAGCTATGAGGTGAAGGGGAGGGTCCGATGCCTTGTCAATCAAAGAATGCCTTGTCAACCAACCAGAGGCAGCTTTGCAAAGCCAGCAGCCTTGTCAACCAACCAGAAGCCGTTTGTCAATGCCAGCAGCCTTGTCAACCAACCAGAGGCAGCTTTGCAAAGCCAGCAGCCTTGTCAACCAACCAGAAGCCGTTTGTCAATGCCAGCAGCCTTGTCAACCAATCAGAGGCAGCTTTTTCACTCCCAGCAGTAGGTATAAAACCAGCAGGCCTGGCCTGCGCTCAGGCCATTGGCCTGCGCTCAGGCCATTGGCCTGCGCTCAGGCCATTGGCCTGCGCTCAGGCCATTGGCCTGCGCTCAGGCCATTGGCCTGCGCTCAGGCCATTGGCCTGCGCTCAGGCCATTGGCCTGCGCTCAGGCCATTGGCCTGCGCTCAGGCCATTGGCCTGCGCTCAGGCCATTGGCCTGCGCTCAGGCCATTGGCCTGCGCTCAGGCCATTGGCCTGCGCTCAGGCCATTGGCCTGCGCTCAGGCCATTGGCCTGCGCTCAGGCCATTGGCCTGCGCTCAGGCCATTGGCCTGCGCTCAGGCCATTGGCCTGCGCTCAGGCCATTGGCCGCCCAATTTCTCTCTCTCTTTTCCCTCTGGATTTGACTTTTCTTCTTCTCTCCCCCCCCCCCCACCTAATCTCAGGTTTTTTGTTTTCTTTATTTCCTTTACCACTCTTTCCTTCTTTCACACTCTTCCAGATTGTGCAACGTTTCCTCTTTCTGTCCAGCTCCTTTGGTCTCATGCTTTTATAGTGGTCAGCCAAAAGGAGGAGGAGGATTTCTATATGGTAAATGCTTCAAAGTGGGGACTTCATCTGTGGTATGTCACAAATGGGACAAGCACCCAATTGTTGCAGTGTGTTCTGCTGCTTCTGTTTAGAGTTCCAGCCAGCTCTTCCCTCCAAGTGCATTACACAAGCACGCACACACAGAGACACAGGGACGCCCCATTTCATAATGGTAATTTTATTCTTTATACTCCACACAACTCACTGGGTTGCCCCGGCCGCTCTGGGCGGCATCCATGATGTGTAAAAACATAATAAAAAACTAGACGTTTTTTTAAAAAAAACCCTTCACTGTACAGGATTGCCTTCAGACGGCTTGGGAGTCGGAGAACTCCATACCCCCCAACATTTCTCCTTTGAAAATAGGGACACCCTAAGGAAAAGAGATTAACAGGAATCCTTCAAGTGGTTTGGCTATGCGTTGGTTAATGGGTTAATTGGTGAGCTATGAGGTGAAGGGGAGGGTCCGATGCCTTGTCAATCAAAGAATGCCTTGTCAACCAACCAGAGGCAGCTTTGCAAAGCCAGCAGCCTTGTCAACCAACCAGAAGCCGTTTGTCAATGCCAGCAGCCTTGTCAACCAACCAGAGGCAGCTTTGCAAAGCCAGCAGCCTTGTCAACCAACCAGAAGCCGTTTGTCAATGCCAGCAGCCTTGTCAACCAATCAGAGGCAGCTTTTTCACTCCCAGCAGTAGGTATAAAACCAGCAGGCCTGGCCTGCGCTCAGGCCATTGGCCTGCGCTCAGGCCATTGGCCTGCGCTCAGGCCATTGGCCTGCGCTCAGGCCATTGGCCTGCGCTCAGGCCATTGGCCTGCGCTCAGGCCATTGGCCTGCGCTCAGGCCATTGGCCTGCGCTCAGGCCATTGGCCTGCGCTCAGGCCATTGGCCTGCGCTCAGGCCATTGGCCTGCGCTCAGGCCATTGGCCTGCGCTCAGGCCATTGGCCTGCGCTCAGGCCATTGGCCTGCGCTCAGGCCATTGGCCTGCGCTCAGGCCATTGGCCTGCGCTCAGGCCATTGGCCTGCGCTCAGGCCATTGGCCTGCGCTCAGGCCATTGGCCGCCCAATTTCTCTCTCTCTTTTCCCTCTGGATTTGACTTTTCTTCTTCTCTCCCCCCCCCCCCACCTAATCTCAGGTTTTTTGTTTTCTTTATTTCCTTTACCACTCTTTCCTTCTTTCACACTCTTCCAGATTGTGCAACGTTTCCTCTTTCTGTCCAGCTCCTTTGGTCTCATGCTTTTACAGTGGTCAGCCAAAAGGAGGAGGAGGATTTCTATATGGTAAATGCTTCAAAGTGGGGACTTCATCTGTGGTATGTCACAAATGGGACAAGCACCCAATTGTTGCAGTGTGTTCTGCTGCTTCTGTTTAGAGTTCCAGCCAGCTCTTCCCTCCAAGTGCATTACACAAGCACGCACACACAGAGACACAGGGACGCCCCATTTCATAATGGTAATTTTATTCTTTATACTCCACACAACTCACTGGGTTGCCCCGGCCGCTCTGGGCGGCATCCATGATGTGTAAAAACATAATAAAAAACTAGACGTTTTTTTAAAAAAAACCCTTCACTGTACAGGATTGCCTTCAGACGGCTTGGGAGTCGGAGAACTCCATACCCCCCAACATTTCTCCTTTGAAAATAGGGACACCCTAAGGAAAAGAGATTAACAGGAATCCTTCAAGTGGTTTGGCTATGCGTTGGTTAATGGGTTAATTGGTGAGCTATGAGGTGAAGGGGAGGGTCCGATGCCTTGTCAATCAAAGAATGCCTTGTCAACCAACCAGAGGCAGCTTTGCAAACCCAGCAGCCTTGTCAACCAACCAGAAGCCGTTTGTCAATGCCAGCAGCCTTGTCAACCAACCAGAGGCAGCTTTGCAAAGCCAGCAGCCTTGTCAACCAACCAGAAGCCGTTTGTCAATGCCAGCAGCCTTGTCAACCAATCAGAGGCAGCTTTTTCACTCCCAGCAGTAGGTATAAAACCAGCAGGCCTGGCCTGCGCTCAGGCCATTGGCCTGCGCTCAGGCCATTGGCCTGCGCTCAGGCCATTGGCCTGCGCTCAGGCCATTGGCCTGCGCTCAGGCCATTGGCCTGCGCTCAGGCCATTGGCCTGCGCTCAGGCCATTGGCCTGCGCTCAGGCCATTGGCCTGCGCTCAGGCCATTGGCCTGCGCTCAGGCCATTGGCCTGCGCTCAGGCCATTGGCCTGCGCTCAGGCCATTGGCCTGCGCTCAGGCCATTGGCCTGCGCTCAGGCCATTGGCCTGCGCTCAGGCCATTGGCCTGCGCTCAGGCCATTGGCCTGCGCTCAGGCCATTGGCCTGCGCTCAGGCCATTGGCCTGCGCTCAGGCCATTGGCCGCCCAATTTCTCTCTCTCTTTTCCCTCTGGATTTGACTTTTCTTCTTCTCTCCCCCCCCCCCACCTAATCTCAGGTTTTTTGTTTTCTTTATTTCCTTTACCACTCTTTCCTTCTTTCACACTCTTCCAGATTGTGCAACGTTTCCTCTTTCTGTCCAGCTCCTTTGGTCTCATGCTTTTACAGTGGTCAGCCAAAAGGAGGAGGAGGATTTCTATATGGTAAATGCTTCAAAGTGGGGACTTCATCTGTGGTATGTCACAAATGGGACAAGCACCCAATTGTTGCAGTGTGTTCTGCTGCTTCTGTTTAGAGTTCCAGCCAGCTCTTCCCTCCAAGTGCATTACACAAGCACGCACACACAGAGACACAGGGACGCCCCATTTCATAATGGTAATTTTATTCTTTATACTCCACACAACTCACTGGGTTAATAAAGAAAACAAAAAACCTGAGATTAGGTGGGGGGGGGGGAGAGAAGAAGAAAAGTCAAATCCAGAGGGAAAAGAGAGAGAGAAATTGGGCGGCCAATGGCCTGAGCGCAATCCTTCAAGTGGTTTGGCTATGCGTTGGTTAATGGGTTAATTGGTGAGCTATGAGGTGAAGGGGAGGGTCCGATGCCTTGTCAATCAAAGAATGCCTTGTCAACCAACCAGAGGCAGCTTTGCAAACCCAGCAGCCTTGTCAACCAACCAGAAGCCGTTTGTCAATGCCAGCAGCCTTGTCAACCAACCAGAGGCAGCTTTGCAAAGCCAGCAGCCTTGTCAACCAACCAGAAGCCGTTTGTCAATGCCAGCAGCCTTGTCAACCAATCAGAGGCAGCTTTTTCACTCCCAGCAGTAGGTATAAAACCAGCAGGCCTGGCCTGCGCTCAGGCCATTGGCCTGCGCTCAGGCCATTGGCCTGCGCTCAGGCCATTGGCCTGCGCTCAGGCCATTGGCCTGCGCTCAGGCCATTGGCCTGCGCTCAGGCCATTGGCCTGCGCTCAGGCCATTGGCCTGCGCTCAGGCCATTGGCCTGCGCTCAGGCCATTGGCCTGCGCTCAGGCCATTGGCCTGCGCTCAGGCCATTGGCCTGCGCTCAGGCCATTGGCCTGCGCTCAGGCCATTGGCCTGCGCTCAGGCCATTGGCCGCCCAATTTCTCTCTCTCTTTTCCCTCTGGATTTGACTTTTCTTCTTCTCTCCCCCCCCCCCACCTAATCTCAGGTTTTTTGTTTTCTTTATTTCCTTTACCACTCTTTCCTTCTTTCACACTCTTCCAGATTGTGCAACGTTTCCTCTTTCTGTCCAGCTCCTTTGGTCTCATGCTTTTACAGTGGTCAGCCAAAAGGAGGAGGAGGATTTCTATATGGTAAATGCTTCAAAGTGGGGACTTCATCTGTCGTATGTCACAAATGGGACAAGCACCCAATTGTTGCAGTGTGTTCTGCTGCTTCTGTTTAGAGTTCCAGCCAGCTCTTCCCTCCAAGTGCATTACACAAGCACGCACACACAGAGACACAGGGACGCCCCATTTCATAATGGTAATTTTATTCTTTATACTCCACACAACTCACTGGGTTAATAAAGAAAACAAAAAACCTGAGATTAGGTGGGGGGGGGGGAGAGAAGAAGAAAAGTCAAATCCAGAGGGAAAAGAGAGAGAGAAATTGGGCGGCCAATGGCCTGAGCGCTCAGGCCATTGCCTGCGCGCTCAGGCCATTGGCCTGCGCTCAGGCCATTGGCCGCCCAATTTCTCTCTCTCTTTTCCCTCTGGATTTGACTTTTCTTCTTCTCTCCCCCCCCCCACCTAATCTCAGGTTTTTTGTTTTCTTTATTTCCTTTACCACTCTTTCCTTCTTTCACACTCTTCCAGATTGTGCAACGTTTCCTCTTTCTGTCCAGCTCCTTTGGTCTCATGCTTTTATAGTGGTCAGCCAAAAGGAGGAGGAGGATTTCTATATGGTAAATGCTTCAAAGTGGGGACTTCATCTGTGGTATGTCACAAATGGGACAAGCACCCAATTGTTGCAGTGTGTTCTGCTGCTTCTGTTTAGAGTTCCAGCCAGCTCTTCCCTCCAAGTGCATTACACAAGCACGCACACACAGAGACACAGGGACGCCCCATTTCATAATGGTAATTTTATTCTTTATACTCCACACAACTCACTGGGTTGCCCCGGCCGCTCTGGGCGGCATCCATGATGTGTAAAAACATAATAAAAAACTAGACGTTTTTTTAAAAAAAACCCTTCACTGTACAGGATTGCCTTCAGACGGCTTGGGAGTCGGAGAACTCCATACCCCCCAACATTTCTCCTTTGAAAATAGGGACACCCTAAGGAAAAGAGATTAACAGGAATCCTTCAAGTGGTTTGGCTATGCGTTGGTTAATGGGTTAATTGGTGAGCTATGAGGTGAAGGGGAGGGTCCGATGCCTTGTCAATCAAAGAATGCCTTGTCAACCAACCAGAGGCAGCTTTGCAAAGCCAGCAGCCTTGTCAACCAACCAGAAGCCGTTTGTCAATGCCAGCAGCCTTGTCAACCAACCAGAGGCAGCTTTGCAAAGCCAGCAGCCTTGTCAACCAACCAGAAGCCGTTTGTCAATGCCAGCAGCCTTGTCAACCAATCAGAGGCAGCTTTTTCACTCCCAGCAGTAGGTATAAAACCAGCAGGCCTGGCCTGCGCTCAGGCCATTGGCCTGCGCTCAGGCCATTGGCCTGCGCTCAGGCCATTGGCCTGCGCTCAGGCCATTGGCCTGCGCTCAGGCCATTGGCCTGCGCTCAGGCCATTGGCCTGCGCTCAGGCCATTGGCCTGCGCTCAGGCCATTGGCCTGCGCTCAGGCCATTGGCCTGCGCTCAGGCCATTGGCCTGCGCTCAGGCCATTGGCCTGCGCTCAGGCCATTGGCCTGCGCTCAGGCCATTGGCCTGCGCTCAGGCCATTGGCCTGCGCTCAGGCCATTGGCCTGCGCTCAGGCCATTGGCCTGCGCTCAGGCCATTGGCCTGCGCTCAGGCCATTGGCCTGCGCTCAGGCCATTGGCCTGCGCTCAGGCCATTGGCCTGCGCTCAGGCCATTGGCCTGCGCTCAGGCCATTGGCCTGCGCTCAGGCCATTGGCCTGCGCTCAGGCCATTGGCCTGCGCTCAGGCCATTGGCCTGCGCTCAGGCCATTGGCCGCCCAATTTCTCTCTCTCTTTTCCCTCTGGATTTGACTTTTCTTCTTCTCTCCCCCCCCCCCACCTAATCTCAGGTTTTTTGTTTTCTTTATTTCCTTTACCACTCTTTCCTTCTTTCACACTCTTCCAGATTGTGCAACGTTTCCTCTTTCTGTCCAGCTCCTTTGGTCTCATGCTTTTACAGTGGTCAGCCAAAAGGAGGAGGAGGATTTCTATATGGTAAATGCTTCAAAGTGGGGACTTCATCTGTGGTATGTCACAAATGGGACAAGCACCCAATTGTTGCAGTGTGTTCTGCTGCTTCTGTTTAGAGTTCCAGCCAGCTCTTCCCTCCAAGTGCATTACACAAGCACGCACACACAGAGACACAGGGACGCCCCATTTCATAATGGTAATTTTATTCTTTATACTCCACACAACTCACTGGGTTAATAAAGAAAACAAAAAACCTGAGATTAGGTGGGGGGGGGGGGAGAGAAGAAGAAAAGTCAAATCCAGAGGGAAAAGAGAGAGAGAAATTGGGCGGCCAATGGCCTGAGCGCTCAGGCCATTGCCTGCGCGCTCAGGCCATTGGCCTGCGCTCAGGCCATTGGCCGCCCAATTTCTCTCTCTCTTTTCCCTCTGGATTTGACTTTTCTTCTTCTCTCCCCCCCCCCACCTAATCTCAGGTTTTTTGTTTTCTTTATTTCCTTTACCACTCTTTCCTTCTTTCACACTCTTCCAGATTGTGCAACGTTTCCTCTTTCTGTCCAGCTCCTTTGGTCTCATGCTTTTATAGTGGTCAGCCAAAAGGAGGAGGAGGATTTCTATATGGTAAATGCTTCAAAGTGGGGACTTCATCTGTGGTATGTCACAAATGGGACAAGCACCCAATTGTTGCAATGTGTTCTGCTGCTTCTGTTTAGAGTTCCAGCCAGCTCTTCCCTCCAAGTGCATTACACAAGCACGCACACACAGAGACACAGGGACGCCCCATTTCATAATGGTAATTTTATTCTTTATACTCCACACAACTCACTGGGTTGCCCCGGCCGCTCTGGGCGGCATCCATGATGTGTAAAAACATAATAAAAAACTAGACGTTTTTTTAAAAAAAACCCTTCACTGTACAGGATTGCCTTCAGACGGCTTGGGAGTCGGAGAACTCCATACCCCCCAACATTTCTCCTTTGAAAATAGGGACACCCTAAGGAAAAGAGATTAACAGGAATCCTTCAAGTGGTTTGGCTATGCGTTGGTTAATGGGTTAATTGGTGAGCTATGAGGTGAAGGGGAGGGTCCGATGCCTTGTCAATCAAAGAATGCCTTGTCAACCAACCAGAGGCAGCTTTGCAAACCCAGCAGCCTTGTCAACCAACCAGAAGCCGTTTGTCAATGCCAGCAGCCTTGTCAACCAACCAGAGGCAGCTTTGCAAAGCCAGCAGCCTTGTCAACCAACCAGAAGCCGTTTGTCAATGCCAGCAGCCTTGTCAACCAATCAGAGGCAGCTTTTTCACTCCCAGCAGTAGGTATAAAACCAGCAGGCCTGGCCTGCGCTCAGGCCATTGGCCTGCGCTCAGGCCATTGGCCTGCGCTCAGGCCATTGGCCTGCGCTCAGGCCATTGGCCTGCGCTCAGGCCATTGGCCTGCGCTCAGGCCATTGGCCTGCGCTCAGGCCATTGGCCTGCGCTCAGGCCATTGGCCTGCGCTCAGGCCATTGGCCTGCGCTCAGGCCATTGGCCTGCGCTCAGGCCATTGGCCTGCGCTCAGGCCATTGGCCTGCGCTCAGGCCATTGGCCTGCGCTCAGGCCATTGGCCTGCGCTCAGGCCATTGGCCTGCGCTCAGGCCATTGGCCGCCCAATTTCTCTCTCTCTTTTCCCTCTGGATTTGACTTTTCTTCTTCTCTCCCCCCCCCCACCTAATCTCAGGTTTTTTGTTTTCTTTATTTCCTTTACCACTCTTTCCTTCTTTCACACTCTTCCAGATTGTGCAACGTTTCCTCTTTCTGTCCAGCTCCTTTGGTCTCATGCTTTTACAGTGGTCAGCCAAAAGGAGGAGGAGGATTTCTATATGGTAAATGCTTCAAAGTGGGGACTTCATCTGTGGTATGTCACAAATGGGACAAGCACCCAATTGTTGCAGTGTGTTCTGCTGCTTCTGTTTAGAGTTCCAGCCAGCTCTTCCCTCCAAGTGCATTACACAAGCACGCACACACAGAGACACAGGGACGCCCCATTTCATAATGGTAATTTTATTCTTTATACTCCACACAACTCACTGGGTTGCCCCGGCCGCTCTGGGCGGCATCCATGATGTGTAAAAACATAATAAAAAACTAGACGTTTTTTTAAAAAAAACCCTTCACTGTACAGGATTGCCTTCAGACGGCTTGGGAGTCGGAGAACTCCATACCCCCCAACATTTCTCCTTTGAAAATAGGGACACCCTAAGGAAAAGAGATTAACAGGAATCCTTCAAGTGGTTTGGCTATGCGTTGGTTAATGGGTTAATTGGTGAGCTATGAGGTGAAGGGGAGGGTCCGATGCCTTGTCAATCAAAGAATGCCTTGTCAACCAACCAGAGGCAGCTTTGCAAACCCAGCAGCCTTGTCAACCAACCAGAAGCCGTTTGTCAATGCCAGCAGCCTTGTCAACCAACCAGAGGCAGCTTTGCAAAGCCAGCAGCCTTGTCAACCAACCAGAAGCCGTTTGTCAATGCCAGCAGCCTTGTCAACCAATCAGAGGCAGCTTTTTCACTCCCAGCAGTAGGTATAAAACCAGCAGGCCTGGCCTGCGCTCAGGCCATTGGCCTGCGCTCAGGCCATTGGCCTGCGCTCAGGCCATTGGCCTGCGCTCAGGCCATTGGCCTGCGCTCAGGCCATTGGCCTGCGCTCAGGCCATTGGCCTGCGCTCAGGCCATTGGCCTGCGCTCAGGCCATTGGCCTGCGCTCAGGCCATTGGCCTGCGCTCAGGCCATTGGCCTGCGCTCAGGCCATTGGCCTGCGCTCAGGCCATTGGCCTGCGCTCAGGCCATTGGCCTGCGCTCAGGCCATTGGCCTGCGCTCAGGCCATTGGCCTGCGCTCAGGCCATTGGCCTGCGCTCAGGCCATTGGCCTGCGCTCAGGCCATTGGCCTGCGCTCAGGCCATTGGCCTCCCAATTTCTCTCTCTCTTTTCCCTCTGGATTTGACTTTTCTTCTTCTCTCCCCCCCCCCCCACCTAATCTCAGGTTTTTTGTTTTCTTTATTTCCTTTACCACTCTTTCCTTCTTTCACACTCTTCCAGATTGTGCAACGTTTCCTCTTTCTGTCCAGCTCCTTTGGTCTCATGCTTTTACAGTGGTCAGCCAAAAGGAGGAGGAGGATTTCTATATGGTAAATGCTTCAAAGTGGGGACTTCATCTGTGGTATGTCACAAATAGGACAAGCACCCAATTGTTGCAGTGTGTTCTGCTGCTTCTGTTTAGAGTTCCAGCCAGCTCTTCCCTCCAAGTGCATTACACAAGCACGCACACACAGAGACACAGGGACGCCCCATTTCATAATGGTAATTTTATTCTTTATACTCCACACAACTCACTGGGTTAATAAAGAAAACAAAAAACCTGAGATTAGGTGGGGGGGGGGGAGAGAAGAAGAAAAGTCAAATCCAGAGGGAAAAGAGAGAGAGAAATTGGGCGGCCAATGGCCTGAGCGCTCAGGCCATTGCCTGCGCGCTCAGGCCATTGGCCTGCGCTCAGGCCATTGGCCGCCCAATTTCTCTCTCTCTTTTCCCTCTGGATTTGACTTTTCTTCTTCTCTCCCCCCCCCCACCTAATCTCAGGTTTTTTGTTTTCTTTATTTCCTTTACCACTCTTTCCTTCTTTCACACTCTTCCAGATTGTGCAACGTTTCCTCTTTCTGTCCAGCTCCTTTGGTCTCATGCTTTTACAGTGGTCAGCCAAAAGGAGGAGGAGGATTTCTATATGGTAAATGCTTCAAAGTGGGGACTTCATCTGTGGTATGTCACAAATGGGACAAGCACCCAATTGTTGCAGTGTGTTCTGCTGCTTCTGTTTAGAGTTCCAGCCAGCTCTTCCCTCCAAGTGCATTACACAAGCACGCACACACAGAGACACAGGGACGCCCCATTTCATAATGGTAATTTTATTCTTTATACTCCACACAACTCACTGGGTTGCCCCGGCCGCTCTGGGCGGCATCCATGATGTGTAAAAACATAATAAAAAACTAGACGTTTTTTTAAAAAAAACCCTTCACTGTACAGGATTGCCTTCAGACGGCTTGGGAGTCGGAGAACTCCATACCCCCCAACATTTCTCCTTTGAAAATAGGGACACCCTAAGGAAAAGAGATTAACAGGAATCCTTCAAGTGGTTTGGCTATGCGTTGGTTAATGGGTTAATTGGTGAGCTATGAGGTGAAGGGGAGGGTCCGATGCCTTGTCAATCAAAGAATGCCTTGTCAACCAACCAGAGGCAGCTTTGCAAACCCAGCAGCCTTGTCAACCAACCAGAAGCCGTTTGTCAATGCCAGCAGCCTTGTCAACCAACCAGAGGCAGCTTTGCAAAGCCAGCAGCCTTGTCAACCAACCAGAAGCCGTTTGTCAATGCCAGCAGCCTTGTCAACCAATCAGAGGCAGCTTTTTCACTCCCAGCAGTAGGTATAAAACCAGCAGGCCTGGCCTGCGCTCAGGCCATTGGCCTGCGCTCAGGCCATTGGCCTGCGCTCAGGCCATTGGCCTGCGCTCAGGCCATTGGCCTGCGCTCAGGCCATTGGCCTGCGCTCAGGCCATTGGCCTGCGCTCAGGCCATTGGCCTGCGCTCAGGCCATTGGCCTGCGCTCAGGCCATTGGCCTGCGCTCAGGCCATTGGCCTGCGCTCAGGCCATTGGCCTGCGCTCAGGCCATTGGCCTGCGCTCAGGCCATTGGCCTGCGCTCAGGCCATTGGCCTGCGCTCAGGCCATTGGCCTGCGCTCAGGCCATTGGCCTGCGCTCAGGCCATTGGCCTGCGCTCAGGCCATTGGCCTGCGCTCAGGCCATTGGCCGCCCAATTTCTCTCTCTCTTTTCCCTCTGGATTTGACTTTTCTTCTTCTCTCCCCCCCCCCACCTAATCTCAGGTTTTTTGTTTTCTTTATTTCCTTTACCACTCTTTCCTTCTTTCACACTCTTCCAGATTGTGCAACGTTTCCTCTTTCTGTCCAGCTCCTTTGGTCTCATGCTTTTACAGTGGTCAGCCAAAAGGAGGAGGAGGATTTCTATATGGTAAATGCTTCAAAGTGGGGACTTCATCTGTGGTATGTCACAAATGGGACAAGCACCCAATTGTTGCAGTGTGTTCTGCTGCTTCTGTTTAGAGTTCCAGCCAGCTCTTCCCTCCAAGTGCATTACACAAGCACGCACACACAGAGACACAGGGACGCCCCATTTCATAATGGTAATTTTATTCTTTATACTCCACACAACTCACTGGGTTAATAAAGAAAACAAAAAACCTGAGATTAGGTGGGGGGGGGGGGGAGAGAAGAAGAAAAGTCAAATCCAGAGGGAAAAGAGAGAGAGAAATTGGGCGGCCAATGGCCTGAGCGCTCAGGCCATTGGCCTGCGCTCAGGCCATTGGCCGCCCAATTTCTCTCTCTCTTTTCCCTCTGGATTTGACTTTTCTTCTTCTCTCCCCCCCCCCACCTAATCTCAGGTTTTTTGTTTTCTTTATTTCCTTTACCACTCTTTCCTTCTTTCACACTCTTCCAGATTGTGCAACGTTTCCTCTTTCTGTCCAGCTCCTTTGGTCTCATGCTTTTACAGTGGTCAGCCAAAAGGAGGAGGAGGATTTCTATATGGTAAATGCTTCAAAGTGGGGACTTCATCTGTGGTATGTCACAAATGGGACAAGCACCCAATTGTTGCAGTGTGTTCTGCTGCTTCTGTTTAGAGTTCCAGCCAGCTCTTCCCTCCAAGTGCATTACACAAGCACGCACACACAGAGACACAGGGACGCCCCATTTCATAATGGTAATTTTATTCTTTATACTCCACACAACTCACTGGGTTAATAAAGAAAACAAAAAACCTGAGATTAGGTGGGGGGGGGGGAGAGAAGAAGAAAAGTCAAATCCAGAGGGAAAAGAGAGAGAGAAATTGGGCGGCCAATGGCCTGAGCGCTCAGGCCATTGGCCTGCGCTCAGGCCATTGGCCGCCCAATTTCTCTCTCTCTTTTCCCTCTGGATTTGACTTTTCTTCTTCTCTCCCCCCCCCCACCTAATCTCAGGTTTTTTGTTTTCTTTATTTCCTTTACCACTCTTTCCTTCTTTCACACTCTTCCAGATTGTGCAACGTTTCCTCTTTCTGTCCAGCTCCTTTGGTCTCATGCTTTTACAGTGGTCAGCCAAAAGGAGGAGGAGGATTTCTATATGGTAAATGATTCAAAGTGGGGACTTCATCTGTGGTATGTCACAAATGGGACAAGCACCCAATTGTTGCAGTGTGTTCTGCTGCTTCTGTTTAGAGTTCCAGCCAGCTCTTCCCTCCAAGTGCATTACACAAGCACGCACACACAGAGACACAGGGACGCCCCATTTCATAATGGTAATTTTATTCTTTATACTCCACACAACTCACTGGGTTGCCCCGGCCGCTCTGGGCGGCATCCATGATGTGTAAAAACATAATAAAAAACTAGACGTTTTTTTAAAAAAAAACCCTTCACTGTACAGGATTGCCTTCAGACGGCTTGGGAGTCGGAGAACTCCATACCCCCCAACATTTCTCCTTTGAAAATAGGGACACCCTAAGGAAAAGAGATTAACAGGAATCCTTCAAGTGGTTTGGCTATGCGTTGGTTAATGGGTTAATTGGTGAGCTATGAGGTGAAGGGGAGGGTCCGATGCCTTGTCAATCAAAGAATGCCTTGTCAACCAACCAGAGGCAGCTTTGCAAACCCAGCAGCCTTGTCAACCAACCAGAAGCCGTTTGTCAATGCCAGCAGCCTTGTCAACCAACCAGAGGCAGCTTTGCAAAGCCAGCAGCCTTGTCAACCAACCAGAAGCCGTTTGTCAATGCCAGCAGCCTTGTCAACCAATCAGAGGCAGCTTTTTCACTCCCAGCAGTAGGTATAAAACCAGCAGGCCATTGGCCTGCGCTCAGGCCATTGGCCTGCGCTCAGGCCATTGGCCGCCCAATTTCTCTCTCTCTTTTCCCTCTGGATTTGACTTTTCTTCTTCTCTCCCCCCCCCCACCTAATCTCAGGTTTTTTGTTTTCTTTATTTCCTTTACCACTCTTTCCTTCTGTCACACTCTTCCAGATTGTGCAACGTTTCCTCTTTCTGTCCAGCTCCTTTGGTCTCATGCTTTTACAGTGGTCAGCCAAAAGGAGGAGGAGGATTTCTATATGGTAAATGCTTCAAAGTGGGGACTTCATCTGTGGTATGTCACAAATGGGACAAGCACCCAATTGTTGCAGTGTGTTCTGCTGCTTCTGTTTAGAGTTCCAGCCAGCTCTTCCCTCCAAGTGCATTACACAAGCACGCACACACAGAGACACAGGGACGCCCCATTTCATAATGGTAATTTTATTCTTTATACTCCACACAACTCACTGGGTTAATAAAGAAAACAAAAAACCTGAGATTAGGTGGGGGGGGGGAGAGAAGAAGAAAAGTCAAATCCAGAGGGAAAAGAGAGAGAGAAATTGGGCGGCCAATGGCCTGAGCGCTCAGGCCATTGGCCTGCGCGCTCAGGCCATTGGCCTGCGCTCAGGCCATTGGCCTGCGCGCTCAGGCCATTGGCCTGCGCTCAGGCCATTGGCCGCCCAATTTCTCTCTCTCTTTTCCCTCTGGATTTGACTTTTCTTCTTCTCTCCCCCCCCCCCACCTAATCTCAGGTTTTTTGTTTTCTTTATTTCCTTTACCACTCTTTCCTTCTTTCACACTCTTCCAGATTGTGCAACGTTTCCTCTTTCTGTCCAGCTCCTTTGGTCTCATGCTTTTACAGTGGTCAGCCAAAAGGAGGAGGAGGATTTCTATATGGTAAATGCTTCAAAGTGGGGACTTCATCTGTGGTATGTCACAAATGGGACAAGCACCCAATTGTTGCAGTGTGTTCTGCTGCTTCTGTTTAGAGTTCCAGCCAGCTCTTCCCTCCAAGTGCATTACACAAGCACGCACACACAGAGACACAGGGACGCCCCATTTCATAATGGTAATTTTATTCTTTATACTCCACACAACTCACTGGGTTGCCCCGGCCGCTCTGGGCGGCATCCATGATGTGTAAAAACATAATAAAAAACTAGACGTTTTTTTAAAAAAAACCCTTCACTGTACAGGATTGCCTTCAGACGGCTTGGGAGTCGGAGAACTCCATACCCCCCAACATTTCTCCTTTGAAAATAGGGACACCCTAAGGAAAAGAGATTAACAGGAATCCTTCAAGTGGTTTGGCTATGCGTTGGTTAATGGGTTAATTGGTGAGCTATGAGGTGAAGGGGAGGGTCCGATGCCTTGTCAATCAAAGAATGCCTTGTCAACCAACCAGAGGCAGCTTTGCAAACCCAGCAGCCTTGTCAACCAACCAGAAGCCGTTTGTCAATGCCAGCAGCCTTGTCAACCAACCAGAGGCAGCTTTGCAAAGCCAGCAGCCTTGTCAACCAACCAGAAGCCGTTTGTCAATGCCAGCAGCCTTGTCAACCAATCAGAGGCAGCTTTTTCACTCCCAGCAGTAGGTATAAAACCAGCAGGCCTGGCCTGCGCTCAGGCCATTGGCCTGCGCTCAGGCCATTGGCCTGCGCTCAGGCCATTGGCCTGCGCTCAGGCCATTGGCCTGCGCTCAGGCCATTGGCCTGCGCTCAGGCCATTGGCCTGCGCTCAGGCCATTGGCCTGCGCTCAGGCCATTGGCCTGCGCTCAGGCCATTGGCCTGCGCTCAGGCCATTGGCCTGCGCTCAGGCCATTGGCCTGCGCTCAGGCCATTGGCCTGCGCTCAGGCCATTGGCCTGCGCTCAGGCCATTGGCCTGCGCTCAGGCCATTGGCCTGCGCTCAGGCCATTGGCCTGCGCTCAGGCCATTGGCCTGCGCTCAGGCCATTGGCCTGCGCTCAGGCCATTGGCCTGCGCTCAGGCCATTGGCCTGCGCTCAGGCCATTGGCCTGCGCTCAGGCCATTGGCCGCCCAATTTCTCTCTCTCTTTTCCCTCTGGATTTGACTTTTCTTCTTCTCTCCCCCCCCCCCACCTAATCTCAGGTTTTTTGTTTTCTTTATTTCCTTTACCACTCTTTCCTTCTTTCACACTCTTCCAGATTGTGCAACGTTTCCTCTTTCTGTCCAGCTCCTTTGGTCTCATGCTTTTACAGTGGTCAGCCAAAAGGAGGAGGAGGATTTCTATATGGTAAATGCTTCAAAGTGGGGACTTCATCTGTGGTATGTCACAAATGGGACAAGCACCCAATTGTTGCAGTGTGTTCTGCTGCTTCTGTTTAGAGTTCCAGCCAGCTCTTCCCTCCAAGTGCATTACACAAGCACGCACACACAGAGACACAGGGACGCCCCATTTCATAATGGTAATTTTATTCTTTATACTCCACACAACTCACTGGGTTAATAAAGAAAACAAAAAACCTGAGATTAGGTGGGGGGGGGGAGAGAAGAAGAAAAGTCAAATCCAGAGGGAAAAGAGAGAGAGAAATTGGGCGGCCAATGGCCTGAGCGCTCAGGCCATTGGCCTGCGCGCTCAGGCCATTGGCCTGCGCTCAGGCCATTGGCCGCCCAATTTCTCTCTCTCTTTTCCCTCTGGATTTGACTTTTCTTCTTCTCTCCCCCCCCCCACCTAATCTCAGGTTTTTTGTTTTCTTTATTTCCTTTACCACTCTTTCCTTCTTTCACACTCTTCCAGATTGTGCAACGTTTCCTCTTTCTGTCCAGCTCCTTTGGTCTCATGCTTTTACAGTGGTCAGCCAAAAGGAGGAGGAGGATTTCTATATGGTAAATGCTTCAAAGTGGGGACTTCATCTGTGGTATGTCACAAATGGGACAAGCACCCAATTGTTGCAGTGTGTTCTGCTGCTTCTGTTTAGAGTTCCAGCCAGCTCTTCCCTCCAAGTGCATTACACAAGGACGCACACACAGAGACACAGGGACGCCCCATTTCATAATGGTAATTTTATTCTTTATACTCCACACAACTCACTGGGTTGCCCCGGCCGCTCTGGGCGGCATCCATGATGTGTAAAAACATAATAAAAAACTAGACGTTTTTTTAAAAAAAACCCTTCACTGTACAGGATTGCCTTCAGACGGCTTGGGAGTCGGAGAACTCCATACCCCCCAACATTTCTCCTTTGAAAATAGGGACACCCTAAGGAAAAGAGATTAACAGGAATCCTTCAAGTGGTTTGGCTATGCGTTGGTTAATGGGTTAATTGGTGAGCTATGAGGTGAAGGGGAGGGTCCGATGCCTTGTCAATCAAAGAATGCCTTGTCAACCAACCAGAGGCAGCTTTGCAAACCCAGCAGCCTTGTCAACCAACCAGAAGCCGTTTGTCAATGCCAGCAGCCTTGTCAACCAACCAGAGGCAGCTTTGCAAAGCCAGCAGCCTTGTCAACCAACCAGAAGCCGTTTGTCAATGCCAGCAGCCTTGTCAACCAATCAGAGGCAGCTTTTTCACTCCCAGCAGTAGGTATAAAACCAGCAGGCCATTGGCCTGCGCTCAGGCCATTGGCCGCCCAATTTCTCTCTCTCTTTTCCCTCTGGATTTGACTTTTCTTCTTCTCTCCCCCCCCCCCACCTAATCTCAGGTTTTTTGTTTTCTTTATTTCCTTTACCACTCTTTCCTTCTGTCACACTCTTCCAGATTGTGCAACGTTTCCTCTTTCTGTCCAGCTCCTTTGGTCTCATGCTTTTACAGTGGTCAGCCAAAAGGAGGAGGAGGATTTCTATATGGTAAATGCTTCAAAGTGGGGACTTCATCTGTGGTATGTCACAAATGGGACAAGCACCCAATTGTTGCAGTGTGTTCTGCTGCTTCTGTTTAGAGTTCCAGCCAGCTCTTCCCTCCAAGTGCATTACACAAGCACGCACACACAGAGACACAGGGACGCCCCATTTCATAATGGTAATTTTATTCTTTATACTCCACACAACTCACTGGGTTAATAAAGAAAACAAAAAACCTGAGATTAGGTGGGGGGGGGGGAGAGAAGAAGAAAAGTCAAATCCAGAGGGAAAAGAGAGAGAGAAATTGGGCGGCCAATGGCCTGAGCGCTCAGGCCATTGGCCTGCGCTCAGGCCATTGGCCGCCCAATTTCTCTCTCTCTTTTCCCTCTGGATTTGACTTTTCTTCTTCTCTCCCCCCCCCCACCTAATCTCAGGTTTTTTGTTTTCTTTATTTCCTTTACCACTCTTTCCTTCTTTCACACTCTTCCAGATTGTGCAACGTTTCCTCTTTCTGTCCAGCTCCTTTGGTCTCATGCTTTTACAGTGGTCAGCCAAAAGGAGGAGGAGGATTTCTATATGGTAAATGCTTCAAAGTGGGGACTTCATCCTGTGGTATGTCACAAATGGGACAAGCACCCAATTGTTGCAGTGTGTTCTGCTGCTTCTGTTTAGAGTTCCAGCCAGCTCTTCCCTCCAAGTGCATTACACAAGCACGCACACACAGAGACACAGGGACGCCCCATTTCATAATGGTAATTTTATTCTTTATACTCCACACAACTCACTGGGTTGCCCCGGCCGCTCTGGGCGGCATCCATGATGTGTAAAAACATAATAAAAAACTAGACGTTTTTTTAAAAAAAACCCTTCACTGTACAGGATTGCCTTCAGACGGCTTGGGAGTCGGAGAACTCCATACCCCCCAACATTTCTCCTTTGAAAATAGGGACACCCTAAGGAAAAGAGATTAACAGGAATCCTTCAAGTGGTTTGGCTATGCGTTGGTTAATGGGTTAATTGGTGAGCTATGAGGTGAAGGGGAGGGTCCGATGCCTTGTCAATCAAAGAATGCCTTGTCAACCAACCAGAGGCAGCTTTGCAAACCCAGCAGCCTTGTCAACCAACCAGAAGCCGTTTGTCAATGCCAGCAGCCTTGTCAACCAACCAGAGGCAGCTTTGCAAAGCCAGCAGCCTTGTCAACCAACCAGAAGCCGTTTGTCAATGCCAGCAGCCTTGTCAACCAATCAGAGGCAGCTTTTTCACTCCCAGCAGTAGGTATAAAACCAGCAGGCCAATGGCCTGAGCGCAGGCCAATGGCCTGCGCTCAGGCCATTGGCCTGCGCTCAGGCCATTGGCCTGCGCTCAGGCCATTGGCCTGCGCTCAGGCCATTGGCCTGCGCTCAGGCCATTGGCCTGCGCTCAGGCCATTGGCCTGCGCTCAGGCCATTGGCCTGCGCTCAGGCCATTGGCCGCCCAATTTCTCTCTCTCTTTTCCCTCTGGATTTGACTTTTCTTCTTCTCTCCCCCCCCCCCCACCTAATCTCAGGTTTTTTGTTTTCTTTATTTCCTTTACCACTCTTTCCTTCTTTCACACTCTTCCAGATTGTGCAACGTTTCCTCTTTCTGTCCAGCTCCTTTGGTCTCATGCTTTTACAGTGGTCAGCCAAAAGGAGGAGGAGGATTTCTATATGGTAAATGCTTCAAAGTGGGGACTTCATCTGTGGTATGTCACAAATGGGACAAGCACCCAATTGTTGCAGTGTGTTCTGCTGCTTCTGTTTAGAGTTCCAGCCAGCTCTTCCCTCCAAGTGCATTACACAAGCACGCACACACAGAGACACAGGGACGCCCCATTTCATAATGGTAATTTTATTCTTTATACTCCACACAACTCACTGGGTTAATAAAGAAAACAAAAAACCTGAGATTAGGTGGGGGGGGGGGGGGAGAGAAGAAGAAAAGTCAAATCCAGAGGGAAAAGAGAGAGAGAAATTGGGCGGCCAATGGCCTGAGCGCTCAGGCCATTGGCCTACGCTCAGGCCATTGGCCGCCCAATTTCTCTCTCTCTTTTCCCTCTGGATTTGACTTTTCTTCTTCTCTCCCCCCCCCCACCTAATCTCAGGTTTTTTGTTTTCTTTATTTCCTTTACCACTCTTTCCTTCTTTCACACTCTTCCAGATTGTGCAACGTTTCCTCTTTCTGTCCAGCTCCTTTGGTCTCATGCTTTTACAGTGGTCAGCCAAAAGGAGGAGGAGGATTTCTATATGGTAAATGCTTCAAAGTGGGGACTTCATCTGTGGTATGTCACAAATGGGACAAGCACCCAATTGTTGCAGTGTGTTCTGCTGCTTCTGTTTAGAGTTCCAGCCAGCTCTTCCCTCCAAGTGCATTACACAAGCACGCACACACAGAGACACAGGGACGCCCCATTTCATAATGGTAATTTTATTCTTTATACTCCACACAACTCACTGGGTTGCCCCGGCCGCTCTGGGCGGCATCCATGATGTGTAAAAACATAATAAAAAACTAGACGTTTTTTTAAAAAAAACCCTTCACTGTACAGGATTGCCTTCAGACGGCTTGGGAGTCGGAGAACTCCATACCCCCCAACATTTCTCCTTTGAAAATAGGGACACCCTAAGGAAAAGAGATTAACAGGAATCCTTCAAGTGGTTTGGCTATGCGTTGGTTAATGGGTTAATTGGTGAGCTATGAGGTGAAGGGGAGGGTCCGATGCCTTGTCAATCAAAGAATGCCTTGTCAACCAACCAGAGGCAGCTTTGCAAACCCAGCAGCCTTGTCAACCAACCAGAAGCCGTTTGTCAATGCCAGCAGCCTTGTCAACCAACCAGAGGCAGCTTTGCAAAGCCAGCAGCCTTGTCAACCAACCAGAAGCCGTTTGTCAATGCCAGCAGCCTTGTCAACCAATCAGAGGCAGCTTTTTCACTCCCAGCAGTAGGTATAAAACCAGCAGGCCATTGGCCTGCGCTCAGGCCATTGGCCGCCCAATTTCTCTCTCTCTTTTCCCTCTGGATTTGACTTTTCTTCTTCTCTCCCCCCCCCCACCTAATCTCAGGTTTTTTGTTTTCTTTATTTCCTTTACCACTCTTTCCTTCTGTCACACTCTTCCAGATTGTGCAACGTTTCCTCTTTCTGTCCAGCTCCTTTGGTCTCATGCTTTTACAGTGGTCAGCCAAAAGGAGGAGGAGGATTTCTATATGGTAAATGCTTCAAAGTGGGGACTTCATCTGTGGTATGTCACAAATGGGACAAGCACCCAATTGTTGCAGTGTGTTCTGCTGCTTCTGTTTAGAGTTCCAGCCAGCTCTTCCCTCCAAGTGCATTACACAAGCACGCACACACAGAGACACAGGGACGCCCCATTTCATAATGGTAATTTTATTCTTTATACTCCACACAACTCACTGGGTTAATAAAGAAAACAAAAAACCTGAGATTAGGTGGGGGGGGGGGGGAGAGAAGAAGAAAAGTCAAATCCAGAGGGAAAAGAGAGAGAGAAATTGGGCGGCCAATGGCCTGAGCGCTCAGGCCATTGGCCTGCGCTCAGGCCATTGGCCTGCGCTCAGGCCATTGGCCGCCCAATTTCTCTCTCTCTTTTCCCTCTGGATTTGACTTTTCTTCTTCTCTCCCCCCCCCCCACCTAATCTCAGGTTTTTTGTTTTCTTTATTTCCTTTACCACTCTTTCCTTCTTTCACACTCTTCCAGATTGTGCAACGTTTCCTCTTTCTGTCCAGCTCCTTTGGTCTCATGCTTTTACAGTGGTCAGCCAAAAGGAGGAGGAGGATTTCTATATGGTAAATGCTTCAAAGTGGGGACTTCATCTGTGGTATGTCACAAATGGGACAAGCACCCAATTGTTGCAGTGTGTTCTGCTGCTTCTGTTTAGAGTTCCAGCCAGCTCTTCCCTCCAAGTGCATTACACAAGCACGCACACACAGAGACACAGGGACGCCCCATTTCATAATGGTAATTTTATTCTTTATACTCCACACAACTCACTGGGTTAATAAAGAAAACAAAAAACCTGAGATTAGGTGGGGGGGGGGGAGAGAAGAAGAAAAGTCAAATCCAGAGGGAAAAGAGAGAGAGAAATTGGGCGGCCAATGGCCTGAGCGCTCAGGCCATTGGCCTGCGCTCAGGCCATTGGCCGCCCAATTTCTCTCTCTCTTTTCCCTCTGGATTTGACTTTTCTTCTTCTCTCCCCCCCCCCCCCACCTAATCTCAGGTTTTTTGTTTTCTTTATTTCCTTTACCACTCTTTCCTTCTTTCACACTCTTCCAGATTGTGCAACGTTTCCTCTTTCTGTCCAGCTCCTTTGGTCTCATGCTTTTACAGTGGTCAGCCAAAAGGAGGAGGAGGATTTCTATATGGTAAATGCTTCAAAGTGGGGACTTCATCTGTGGTATGTCACAAATGGGACAAGCACCCAATTGTTGCAGTGTGTTCTGCTGCTTCTGTTTAGAGTTCCAGCCAGCTCTTCCCTCCAAGTGCATTACACAAGCACGCACACACAGAGACACAGGGACGCCCCATTTCATAATGGTAATTTTATTCTTTATACTCCACACAACTCACTGGGTTAATAAAGAAAACAAAAAACCTGAGATTAGGTGGGGGGGGGGAGAGAAGAAGAAAAGTCAAATCCAGAGGGAAAAGAGAGAGAGAAATTGGGCGGCCAATGGCCTGAGCGCTCAGGCCATTGGCCTGCGCTCAGGCCATTGGCCGCCCAATTTCTCTCTCTCTTTTCCCTCTGGATTTGACTTTTCTTCTTCTCTCCCCCCCCCCACCTAATCTCAGTTTTTTTGTTTTCTTTATTTCCTTTACCACTCTTTCCTTCTTTCACACTCTTCCAGATTGTGCAACGTTTCCTCTTTCTGTCCAGCTCCTTTGGTCTCATGCTTTTACAGTGGTCAGCCAAAAGGAGGAGGAGGATTTCTATATGGTAAATGCTTCAAAGTGGGGACTTCATCTGTGGTATGTCACAAATGGGACAAGCACCCAATTGTTGCAGTGTGTTCTGCTGCTTCTGTTTAGAGTTCCAGCCAGCTCTTCCCTCCAAGTGCATTACACAAGCACGCACACACAGAGACACAGGGACGCCCCATTTCATAATGGTAATTTTATTCTTTATACTCCACACAACTCACTGGGTTAATAAAGAAAACAAAAAACCTGAGATTAGGTGGGGGGGGGGGAGAGAAGAAGAAAAGTCAAATCCAGAGGGAAAAGAGAGAGAGAAATTGGGCGGCCAATGGCCTGAGCGCTCAGGCCATTGGCCTGCGCTCAGGCCATTGGCCGCCCAATTTCTCTCTCTCTTTTCCCTCTGGATTTGACTTTTCTTCTTCTCTCCCCCCCCCCCACCTAATCTCAGGTTTTTTGTTTTCTTTATTTCCTTTACCACTCTTTCCTTCTTTCACACTCTTCCAGATTGTGCAACGTTTCCTCTTTCTGTCCAGCTCCTTTGGTCTCATGCTTTTACAGTGGTCAGCCAAAAGGAGGAGGAGGATTTCTATATGGTAAATGCTTCAAAGTGGGGACTTCATCTGTGGTATGTCACAAATGGGACAAGCACCCAATTGTTGCAGTGTGTTCTGCTGCTTCTGTTTAGAGTTCCAGCCAGCTCTTCCCTCCAAGTGCATTACACAAGCACGCACACACAGAGACACAGGGACGCCCCATTTCATAATGGTAATTTTATTCTTTATACTCCACACAACTCACTGGGTTGCCCCGGCCGCTCTGGGCGGCATCCATGATGTGTAAAAACATAATAAAAAACTAGACGTTTTTTTAAAAAAAACCCTTCACTGTACAGGATTGCCTTCAGACGGCTTGGGAGTCGGAGAACTCCATACCCCCCAACATTTCTCCTTTGAAAATAGGGACACCCTAAGGAAAAGAGATTAACAGGAATCCTTCAAGTGGTTTGGCTATGCGTTGGTTAATGGGTTAATTGGTGAGCTATGAGGTGAAGGGGAGGGTCCGATGCCTTGTCAATCAAAGAATGCCTTGTCAACCAACCAGAGGCAGCTTTGCAAACCCAGCAGCCTTGTCAACCAACCAGAAGCCGTTTGTCAATGCCAGCAGCCTTGTCAACCAACCAGAGGCAGCTTTGCAAAGCCAGCAGCCTTGTCAACCAACCAGAAGCCGTTTGTCAATGCCAGCAGCCTTGTCAACCAATCAGAGGCAGCTTTTTCACTCCCAGCAGTAGGTATAAAACCAGCAGGCCATTGGCCTGCGCTCAGGCCATTGGCCTGCGCTCAGGCCATTGGCCGCCCAATTTCTCTCTCTCTTTTCCCTCTGGATTTGACTTTTCTTCTTCTCTCCCCCCCCCCCACCTAATCTCAGGTTTTTTGTTTTCTTTATTTCCTTTACCACTCTTTCCTTCTTTCACACTCTTCCAGATTGTGCAACGTTTCCTCTTTCTGTCCAGCTCCTTTGGTCTCATGCTTTTACAGTGGTCAGCCAAAAGGAGGAGGAGGATTTCTATATGGTAAATGCTTCAAAGTGGGGACTTCATCTGTGGTATGTCACAAATGGGACAAGCACCCAATTGTTGCAGTGTGTTCTGCTGCTTCTGTTTAGAGTTCCAGCCAGCTCTTCCCTCCAAGTGCATTACACAAGCACGCACACACAGAGACACAGGGACGCCCCATTTCATAATGGTAATTTTATTCTTTATACTCCACACAACTCACTGGGTTAATAAAGAAAACAAAAAACCTGAGATTAGGTGGGGGGGGGGGAGAGAAGAAGAAAAGTCAAATCCAGAGGGAAAAGAGAGAGAGAAATTGGGCGGCCAATGGCCTGAGCGCTCAGGCCATTGGCCTGCGCTCAGGCCATTGGCCGCCCAATTTCTCTCTCTCTTTTCCCTCTGGATTTGACTTTTCTTCTTCTCTCCCCCCCCCCCACCTAATCTCAGGTTTTTTGTTTTCTTTATTTCCTTTACCACTCTTTCCTTCTTTCACACTCTTCCAGATTGTGCAACGTTTCCTCTTTCTGTCCAGCTCCTTTGGTCTCATGCTTTTACAGTGGTCAGCCAAAAGGAGGAGGAGGATTTCTATATGGTAAATGCTTCAAAGTGGGGACTTCATCTGTGGTATGTCACAAATGGGACAAGCACCCAATTGTTGCAGTGTGTTCTGATGCTTCTGTTTAGAGTTCCAGCCAGCTCTTCCCTCCAAGTGCATTACACAAGCACGCACACACAGAGACACAGGGACGCCCCATTTCATAATGGTAATTTTATTCTTTATACTCCACACAACTCACTGGGTTGCCCCGGCCGCTCTGGGCGGCATCCATGATGTGTAAAAACATAATAAAAAACTAGACGTTTTTTTAAAAAAAACCCTTCACTGTACAGGATTGCCTTCAGACGGCTTGGGAGTCGGAGAACTCCATACCCCCCAACATTTCTCCTTTGAAAATAGGGACACCCTAAGGAAAAGAGATTAACAGGAATCCTTCAAGTGGTTTGGCTATGCGTTGGTTAATGGGTTAATTGGTGAGCTATGAGGTGAAGGGGAGGGTCCGATGCCTTGTCAATCAAAGAATGCCTTGTCAACCAACCAGAGGCAGCTTTGCAAACCCAGCAGCCTTGTCAACCAACCAGAAGCCGTTTGTCAATGCCAGCAGCCTTGTCAACCAACCAGAGGCAGCTTTGCAAAGCCAGCAGCCTTGTCAACCAACCAGAAGCCGTTTGTCAATGCCAGCAGCCTTGTCAACCAATCAGAGGCAGCTTTTTCACTCCCAGCAGTAGGTATAAAACCAGCAGGCCATTGGCCTGCGCTCAGGCCATTGGCCTGCGCTCAGGCCATTGGCCGCCCAATTTCTCTCTCTCTTTTCCCTCTGGATTTGACTTTTCTTCTTCTCTCCCCCCCCCCCCACCTAATCTCAGGTTTTTTGTTTTCTTTATTTCCTTTACCACTCTTTCCTTCTGTCACACTCTTCCAGATTGTGCAACGTTTCCTCTTTCTGTCCAGCTCCTTTGGTCTCATGCTTTTACAGTGGTCAGCCAAAAGGAGGAGGAGGATTTCTATATGGTAAATGCTTCAAAGTGGGGACTTCATCTGTGGTATGTCACAAATGGGACAAGCACCCAATTGTTGCAGTGTGTTCTGCTGCTTCTGTTTAGAGTTCCAGCCAGCTCTTCCCTCCAAGTGCATTACACAAGCACGCACACACAGAGACACAGGGACGCCCCATTTCATAATGGTAATTTTATTCTTTATACTCCACACAACTCACTGGGTTGCCCCGGCCGCTCTGGGCGGCATCCATGATGTGTAAAAACATAATAAAAAACTAGACGTTTTTTTAAAAAAAACCCCTTCACTGTACAGGATTGCCTTCAGACGGCTTGGGAGTCGGAGAACTCCATACCCCCCAACATTTCTCCTTTGAAAATAGGGACACCCTAAGGAAAAGAGATTAACAGGAATCCTTCAAGTGGTTTGGCTATGCGTTGGTTAATGGGTTAATTGGTGAGCTATGAGGTGAAGGGGAGGGTCCGATGCCTTGTCAATCAAAGAATGCCTTGTCAACCAACCAGAGGCAGCTTTGCAAACCCAGCAGCCTTGTCAACCAACCAGAAGCCGTTTGTCAATGCCAGCAGCCTTGTCAACCAACCAGAGGCAGCTTTGCAAAGCCAGCAGCCTTGTCAACCAACCAGAAGCCGTTTGTCAATGCCAGCAGCCTTGTCAACCAATCAGAGGCAGCTTTTTCACTCCCAGCAGTAGGTATAAAACCAGCAGGCCATTGGCCTGCGCTCAGGCCATTGGCCTGCGCTCAGGCCATTGGCCTGCGCTCAGGCCATTGGCCGCCCAATTTCTCTCTCTCTTTTCCCTCTGGATTTGACTTTTCTTCTTCTCTCCCCCCCCCCCCACCTAATCTCAGGTTTTTTGTTTTCTTTATTTCCTTTACCACTCTTTCCTTCTTTCACACTCTTCCAGATTGTGCAACGTTTCCTCTTTCTGTCCAGCTCCTTTGGTCTCATGCTTTTACAGTGGTCAGCCAAAAGGAGGAGGAGGATTTCTATATGGTAAATGCTTCAAAGTGGGGACTTCATCTGTGGTATGTCACAAATGGGACAAGCACCCAATTGTTGCAGTGTGTTCTGCTGCTTCTGTTTAGAGTTCCAGCCAGCTCTTCCCTCCAAGTGCATTACACAAGCACGCACACACAGAGACACAGGGACGCCCCATTTCATAATGGTAATTTTATTCTTTATACTCCACACAACTCACTGGGTTGCCCCGGCCGCTCTGGGCGGCATCCATGATGTGTAAAAACATAATAAAAAACTAGACGTTTTTTTAAAAAAAACCCTTCACTGTACAGGATTGCCTTCAGACGGCTTGGGAGTCGGAGAACTCCATACCCCCCAACATTTCTCCTTTGAAAATAGGGACACCCTAAGGAAAAGAGATTAACAGGAATCCTTCAAGTGGTTTGGCTATGCGTTGGTTAATGGGTTAATTGGTGAGCTATGAGGTGAAGGGGAGGGTCCGATGCCTTGTCAATCAAAGAATGCCTTGTCAACCAACCAGAGGCAGCTTTGCAAACCCAGCAGCCTTGTCAACCAACCAGAAGCCGTTTGTCAATGCCAGCAGCCTTGTCAACCAACCAGAGGCAGCTTTGCAAAGCCAGCAGCCTTGTCAACCAACCAGAAGCCGTTTGTCAATGCCAGCAGCCTTGTCAACCAATCAGAGGCAGCTTTTTCACTCCCAGCAGTAGGTATAAAACCAGCAGGCCTGGCCTGCGCTCAGGCCATTGGCCTGCGCTCAGGCCATTGGCCTGCGCTCAGGCCATTGGCCTGCGCTCAGGCCATTGGCCTGCGCTCAGGCCATTGGCCTGCGCTCAGGCCATTGGCCTGCGCTCAGGCCATTGGCCTGCGCTCAGGCCATTGGCCTGCGCTCAGGCCATTGGCCTGCGCTCAGGCCATTGGCCTGCGCTCAGGCCATTGGCCTGCGCTCAGGCCATTGGCCTGCGCTCAGGCCATTGGCCTGCGCTCAGGCCATTGGCCTGCGCTCAGGCCATTGGCCTGCGCTCAGGCCATTGGCCTGCGCTCAGGCCATTGGCCTGCGCTCAGGCCATTGGCCTGCGCTCAGGCCATTGGCCTGCGCTCAGGCCATTGGCCTGCGCTCAGGCCATTGGCCGCCCAATTTCTCTCTCTCTTTTCCCTCTGGATTTGACTTTTCTTCTTCTCTCCCCCCCCCCACCTAATCTCAGGTTTTTTGTTTTCTTTATTTCCTTTACCACTCTTTCCTTCTTTCACACTCTTCCAGATTGTGCAACGTTTCCTCTTTCTGTCCAGCTCCTTTGGTCTCATGCTTTTACAGTGGTCAGCCAAAAGGAGGAGGAGGATTTCTATATGGTAAATGCTTCAAAGTGGGGACTTCATCTGTGGTATGTCACAAATGGGACAAGCACCCAATTGTTGCAGTGTGTTCTGCTGCTTCTGTTTAGAGTTCCAGCCAGCTCTTCCCTCCAAGTGCATTACACAAGCACGCACACACAGAGACACAGGGACGCCCCATTTCATAATGGTAATTTTATTCTTTATACTCCACACAACTCACTGGGTTAATAAAGAAAACAAAAAACCTGAGATTAGGTGGGGGGGGGGGAGAGAAGAAGAAAAGTCAAATCCAGAGGGAAAAGAGAGAGAGAAATTGGGCGGCCAATGGCCTGAGCGCTCAGGCCATTGGCCTGCGCGCTCAGGCCATTGGCCTGCGCTCAGGCCATTGGCCGCCCAATTTCTCTCTCTCTTTTCCCTCTGGATTTGACTTTTCTTCTTCTCTCCCCCCCCCCACCTAATCTCAGGTTTTTTGTTTTCTTTATTTCCTTTACCACTCTTTCCTTCTTTCACACTCTTCCAGATTGTGCAACGTTTCCTCTTTCTGTCCAGCTCCTTTGGTCTCATGCTTTTACAGTGGTCAGCCAAAAGGAGGAGGAGGATTTCTATATGGTAAATGCTTCAAAGTGGGGACTTCATCTGTGGTATGTCACAAATGGGACAAGCACCCAATTGTTGCAGTGTGTTCTGCTGCTTCTGTTTAGAGTTCCAGCCAGCTCTTCCCTCCAAGTGCATTACACAAGCACGCACACACAGAGACACAGGGACGCCCCATTTCATAATGGTAATTTTATTCTTTATACTCCACACAACTCACTGGGTTAATAAAGAAAACAAAAAACCTGAGATTAGGTGGGGGGGGGGGAGAGAAGAAGAAAAGTCAAATCCAGAGGGAAAAGAGAGAGAGAAATTGGGCGGCCAATGGCCTGAGCGCTCAGGCCATTGGCCTGCGCGCTCAGGCCATTGGCCTGCGCTCAGGCCATTGGCCGCCCAATTTCTCTCTCTCTTTTCCCTCTGGATTTGACTTTTCTTCTTCTCTCCCCCCCCCCACCTAATCTCAGGTTTTTTGTTTTCTTTATTTCCTTTACCACTCTTTCCTTCTTTCACACTCTTCCAGATTGTGCAACGTTTCCTCTTTCTGTCCAGCTCCTTGGTCTCATGCTTTTACAGTGGTCAGCCAAAAGGAGGAGGAGGATTTCTATATGGTAAATGCTTCAAAGTGGGGACTTCATCTGTGGTATGTCACAAATGGGACAAGCACCCAATTGTTGCAGTGTGTTCTGCTGCTTCTGTTTAGAGTTCCAGCCAGCTCTTCCCTCCAAGTGCATTACACAAGCACGCACACACAGAGACACAGGGACGCCCCATTTCATAATGGTAATTTTATTCTTTATACTCCACACAACTCACTGGGTTGCCCCGGCCGCTCTGGGCGGCATCCATGATGTGTAAAAACATAATAAAAAACTAGACGTTTTTTTAAAAAAAAACCCTTCACTGTACAGGATTGCCTTCAGACGGCTTGGGAGTCGGAGAACTCCATACCCCCCAACATTTCTCCTTTGAAAATAGGGACACCCTAAGGAAAAGAGATTAACAGGAATCCTTCAAGTGGTTTGGCTATGCGTTGGTTAATGGGTTAATTGGTGAGCTATGAGGTGAAGGGGAGGGTCCGATGCCTTGTCAATCAAAGAATGCCTTGTCAACCAACCAGAGGCAGCTTTGCAAACCCAGCAGCCTTGTCAACCAACCAGAAGCCGTTTGTCAATGCCAGCAGCCTTGTCAACCAACCAGAGGCAGCTTTGCAAAGCCAGCAGCCTTGTCAACCAACCAGAAGCCGTTTGTCAATGCCAGCAGCCTTGTCAACCAATCAGAGGCAGCTTTTTCACTCCCAGCAGTAGGTATAAAACCAGCAGGCCTGGCCTGCGCTCAGGCCATTGGCCTGCGCTCAGGCCATTGGCCTGCGCTCAGGCCATTGGCCTGCGCTCAGGCCATTGGCCTGCGCTCAGGCCATTGGCCTGCGCTCAGGCCATTGGCCTGCGCTCAGGCCATTGGCCTGCGCTCAGGCCATTGGCCTGCGCTCAGGCCATTGGCCTGCGCTCAGGCCATTGGCCTGCGCTCAGGCCATTGGCCTGCGCTCAGGCCATTGGCCTGCGCTCAGGCCATTGGCCTGCGCTCAGGCCATTGGCCTGCGCTCAGGCCATTGGCCTGCGCTCAGGCCATTGGCCTGCGCTCAGGCCATTGGCCTGCGCTCAGGCCATTGGCCTGCGCTCAGGCCATTGGCCTGCGCTCAGGCCATTGGCCTGCGCTCAGGCCATTGGCCTGCGCTCAGGCCATTGGCCTGCGCTCAGGCCATTGGCCTGCGCTCAGGCCATTGGCCGCCCAATTTCTCTCTCTCTTTTCCCTCTGGATTTGACTTTTCTTCTTCTCTCCCCCCCCCCCACCTAATCTCAGGTTTTTTGTTTTCTTTATTTCCTTTACCACTCTTTCCTTCTTTCACACTCTTCCAGATTGTGCAACGTTTCCTCTTTCTGTCCAGCTCCTTTGGTCTCATGCTTTTACAGTGGTCAGCCAAAAGGAGGAGGAGGATTTCTATATGGTAAATGCTTCAAAGTGGGGACTTCATCTGTGGTATGTCACAAATGGGACAAGCACCCAATTGTTGCAGTGTGTTCTGCTGCTTCTGTTTAGAGTTCCAGCCAGCTCTTCCCTCCAAGTGCATTACACAAGCACGCACACACAGAGACACAGGGACGCCCCATTTCATAATGGTAATTTTATTCTTTATACTCCACACAACTCACTGGGTTAATAAAGAAAACAAAAAACCTGAGATTAGGTGGGGGGGGGGGAGAGAAGAAGAAAAGTCAAATCCAGAGGGAAAAGAGAGAGAGAAATTGGGCGGCCAATGGCCTGAGCGCTCAGGCCATTGGCCTGCGCGCTCAGGCCATTGGCCTGCGCTCAGGCCATTGGCCGCCCAATTTCTCTCTCTCTTTTCCCTCTGGATTTGACTTTTCTTCTTCTCTCCCCCCCCCCACCTAATCTCAGGTTTTTTGTTTTCTTTATTTCCTTTACCACTCTTTCCTTCTTTCACACTCTTCCAGATTGTGCAACGTTTCCTCTTTCTGTCCAGCTCCTTTGGTCTCATGCTTTTACAGTGGTCAGCCAAAAGGAGGAGGAGGATTTCTATATGGTAAATGCTTCAAAGTGGGGACTTCATCTGTGGTATGTCACAAATGGGACAAGCACCCAATTGTTGCAGTGTGTTCTGCTGCTTCTGTTTAGAGTTCCAGCCAGCTCTTCCCTCCAAGTGCATTACACAAGCACGCACACACAGAGACACAGGGACGCCCCATTTCATAATGGTAATTTTATTCTTTATACTCCACACAACTCACTGGGTTAATAAAGAAAACAAAAAACCTGAGATTAGGTGGGGGGGGGGGGGGAGAGAAG